>NW_019385406.1:124841-208115 GCF_000671375.1 Centruroides sculpturatus
GAAAAAAACGTTCATTATTGCTGCAACATTTCAATAAAGTGCATACGAATTTTTCTTGAAAAAAGTTGTAATTGTAAAGGTTTTTATGAACATTTGTAAAGTGTGCAACGTATTAATGTGAATATGTAGTTGAAGTGTTTTTTAAATGGCTGTATTTTTATTCTTTTACAACGTTACCAATTATACACCGAAGTTTTTAGAAAACAGAATCTGAGGTAACGTATATTGTTTAATGGTTTTGTGTCAGTAAATATTATCTACACGCGAAAATTTTTTTTGTAATCTCACTAATTGTATATAATTTTTAAGTAATTGTATATAAATTTTTTAAACAGTTTGTACTGAAGAGGGACTTAAATTACAATTGAGTCCGAAATGCATATGACAAATCAATAAAGGAAGTTCATAACCTGAATGCTGTATATGATAGTCTACCGAACTGAAAATCGGATTAAAGAGACAAATTCACAAAGAACATCTATTGTTTAAAATGTTCCACACGAAGCCAAATTCAATGTAAAATTCATATCGGGATTACAATAAAATAGAATAAAATAATAAAACTATACAGATTAGATAATAAAAAACAAAAAATTACGATGTACGCTTACTGCCGGCCCGAGCTAACTCGGTGCCCCAGGCAAATGACTTTGACGTCGCCCCATTTAAAAAGAATTCGCAACAATATAAAACACCAATGTAAAATAGAGTATCTATTTTACACCCGCTAGTCGCCATTTTGAAAGTAGCGCCGTAGTCTCACGATCGCGATATTGCGTGCTGCATATTGAATAACAATAATATAACAATATAAAACATCAATGTAGAGTATCTATTTTACATTGGTGTTTTAAATTGTTATATTATTTTTATTCAATATGCAGCACGCAATATCGCGATCGTGAGACTACGGCGCTACTTTCAAAATGGCGACTAGCGGGTCAACATGTGAGAAAGAATTGTGATAAAAAAACATTTATTTTTTCATTATTTATTGCGAATTCGAGCGCCCTAGGCCATTGTCTAGTTCGCCTATATGAACGGGCCGGCCCTGTGTACGCAGATCATTTTACATTCTAGTTATTACAAGAAGTGACTGATGATCTATCAATCTAGAAGAAAAACTTTTTTCATTAAACTGAATTTGCTAGAATATGAAAAGAGGTTTCTTTTTATTACACGATACCAAAGTAGTAGTAAAGGACAAAGACGAAGAAGAAACGGAGAGAGTTCCACCTAAAAATATGACGTAAATCCATATTTAAAAGTTATAGTCTGGGCAATTCAACTTTATTTTATTGTAGACATAGTATGTCACATGGAGTAATTTGAGGGGTTATATCTCACAAAGGGTCACACGCAGAGGGTTTGGTTCCTTCGACCTTTTCTACGTTCCTACGGGTATGGTCTACAGCTGTGTTAAGGTCCCAACCATCTCCGAATTGAGCCGTTTTAAAACGATAATAATTTAAATCAAATATCGAATGACTCTAGTTCCGAACTCGGTAAAGAAAACGAGACACGCGATAGATTCTGTCAAATAGCGGGTCCGGATTACGATGCTGGCGAAAAACACTTTCGCCGGAAGTCGAAGAGGAAGTAATGGCTATCTATTGAAAACACGTTCTTCTAAAAATAAACGTCGATTCGTTACGTATCCAATAAATAACTATCGAATCGTAGCGCGTCAAACATTCGTCGACTTTAAATGTCCAGCGCTTTTATCATTTTTCGTCACCGAATTTTCGCACCTTCGTGACGTCCCGATTTTCTCCGTTGTCATCGCCGTAATCGGGCATTCATTTTTACGAAAAACGAAAGTATTTCTTTAATGATAATAGTCCGTTTTTATACATAAATTTTCTGACCACCTGAAATTTTTTTCGCCGATTTTTACGTATTCAAACTTTTTTTTTCTTCGTCCAAAATCGTGGAAATTGCCTTGCCTTTAAAGTAAAGATAATTAGGTCATTATTAGGTACTCCCTTTTATAGGCATTTCTCCAAGATCATACTTTTATCGCATCTTGAAAATCTACTACATAAAGATTTTAATCGTTTTACATGCCTTTGTAAACGAATACTTTATAATTCTTAGTGTTTAATATTTTTGTTCTATTATCTTATTTCCTTTTTTTTTATGTTTTCTATATTTTCTATTTACGCTTGTATCTTTATATGTTATTTTATTTTATTTATCTGTGTTATATTGTTAATCGGGGAGTGAAATATTTTGTCATATACATGACATTTCAATTTGTAAAGAAAACAAATAAATAAATATACAATTTTAAGTTAAACGAGCAATTTCGATTAGCGTTAAACATTTCCGACGATAAAAACTGATTCGGCACTTTACGACAATTTGGAAAATGTAAAGGACTTTAAATCGATACAGATGCGAATTATCGGGAAATAAATATAAAATAAATCATAATTTATATACTGAAATTGAAACTCGAAAATTACGTAATATCTATTTTGTACAAATAACTTTCCTTTAAAGTTAATTCCATTAGTTTTCGCGACTAACTCCGCTTACTCTTTCCAAAGTTTACAGACAAGTTTTAATATTTCTCAAAAATATAGGATATTCGACAAACTATGACTTTAGAAACGTTAAAAATTACGTCGAGTGAACTTTACTTATAAAATTTCTGAACAACCAATGGATCTAAAATATACTTCAATTATGCGAGAATTTTGATATAAGAAACGGCTAAAACAGCATTTCGTATGCCGAATAAAAATAAATGAAAAGATGAATATCGTATAAATGTTAATCGATACGGAAAAAATAGTTTTAGCATATCTTATTAAATAGTAAATATTTAATTCAAATTTATTTAAATTATTTTGGACGTATTTGCATTTTATTAGGTTTAATTGTTCGTATTAAACCATTTAAGCATAAGTTACTAGTGTTTTGGTCGAATTGCGTATTTATTTCATCTATTAATATACTGAAATAATAGCAAAATACGATACGACAAATGTATTAAAACAATAACAAATTGCCGTTTATATACAGAAACTTGGTTATTCAATAGTGGGTGTAACCGCCGACCGTCTTTGCCAGCCCGGGCTTTAAATACCGCTACTATTTTTGTCCATTTCTTTTTTCAATAAATACGTCGAAATTGCCATCCACCAATCACAAATTTAAAACAGGAAGAGGTATAAAATTTGTAAAATGTATATTTCCCAACTTCAACCAAAGAATAGTTATAAAAATGAAATACAATATAAATGACTGTAGCTAATTCTAGCCGAATATTTTCCATTATCTGTTCTAGAATGTTTAATCGCATCGAGTTCTATTTCTTACCGTTTCCTTCATTTATTTATATGCATTTAACCGCTAGAATTTATTAATTTTGGGTTTTAGGTCTAGCTTTAAAAATGATGTATTTTCTATTACCAAGAGTTAAATAATCCCTTTTAATATTAATTTTTTTCTACCGAGGAGTAATTTTCTTGGCGCTCCACCGGGGTGTTACCGAACACCATCCACTGCCTACAACAAATCGAAGATGAAGTCAACTTCGGGATGATATACGATGTAGGTTATTTGACATTTAATTTATTTTTTTTCTTTTGTATATAAAATTCGAGCGCCCTTTAGGAGTCGAATTTGGAGACTCGCGAAATATAATTCTGAAAGAAATATTTTATAGGCTTTTTTATACGGGATATTTATTCTGGAGATTTGTTGTCTGTCACTTCCTCGTTAACCATTTGTAATTTCAACAACCGGTTATATTTTCTCAGATACTTGATTTTCATTGCGATAATTTAACCACAATGCAGCATTGATGACACTAATCCAGCTGTGTAATTTCAAATGCTGCTATTAAACTGTCTTAGATTTTCAAATAAATAATAGTCATTATTTATTTCATCTGTAACACTAATACGTGTTTGGAATAACTGATGAATAAATAAAAACGCATATTTTCTCAACCCACGGCATGAATTCTTTAGTAAGGATATTATTTAAAATTTATCTATACAGATTAATCTTCGTCTGGATTTGGTCTTCGGACACCGATTTAAACTGCATTTTGTCCGAGCGAGAATACAAATAAACTGAAATTTTTATAGTTTATTAGTTTATATTATTTTAAAATATTAAATCTACCGAATGAGTGTACGCTTAGCTTAAAAGTTCGTTGTACCCTACTTATAGAAAATAATAATAGTTGGCTTAAGTGAAACTAAATTATTTATTACAGTAATAATCCTATCTAATTATATTGTAATGTAGTTAAATTAAACAACGAGCGAATGATCAATTTTGACGGCTTAAATTACCGACGATTATACTTTTATCAATTACAATTTAAATGCGTGACACGTTCGATTCAAATTTTATTAGTAACTTATTTCCCCTCCTTTGATAGGTGAAAAATAACAATAGAAACTCTCGTCTAAAAAATTATTCCGAATCACTTATATTGTATTATCGTCGACCTTGATTTATAGATTGTCAGCACTTTGCGTGTGACGTAAGTGTAAGTAAATACGACTGATAACTTAATGGTGGTGCGAATAGACCTAAATGTCATTGATCATATTACGTTAGCGTATACAGTAACTTTTATTAATCCAGATAGATTTTTCATCTTTAAATTTCAATAAATAAATACTTACAAATATCTCAATTCTTTCAGACCGTTAAAAGCTTCGTTTTCTATTTTTGTTATGTGATTGTTATTCAGTAATCTAAAACAGAAAAATAAATAAAAGTAAATTAAACTTATTATATAAATTAACTATATTTTAAAATCGAAACGTGCAGCGGTTTTCATTTCTATTCGTTTTATTTAGATTTACTGTTAAATAATGATAAGAGTTGGAAATAAAAACAAATATATTTTGTCATATAATACATATATATATATATATAATTATATGTCTAGTCATACAGTGAGTTGCGAATATGATGGTACGATTTTCTAGATCAACTAAGCGATTTCTTGGCATATATTGTCCTTGTTCGACCAACACGATCGGAGTAAGTATACTCACCATCGAAAGGCGAAACTAGATTTGGATAATCATTTATAGCTAAATATATAAAATATGCGTTTGAAATTATAAGAGTATATTCCGATGCTTAATTAATTTCATTCGTCTGTAAAGTTCCGATTATAAAGTTATAATGTCTGTTAGAGATACGGTTAAAGAAGTTGAATAACAGTTAATTACAAAAGCAAAAACTGAATATTTTAAGAATGTACAGTACTATGATATAATAATAAGACCAAAAAAAATATCTAACAATAAAATCACTTATTTAATGAGAAACTTTTGATAAAATGATACGACGATGATGATGTATATTTCTTAATATTACAAAAAAGATTGTTTAATAATTCCCATTTTCCTGTAATTAGTATGAAAAACACTAATTTAAAAAACATGGGCCTATATTTTAATAACTTTTATCGTTTGTCTGCTTAAATATTTTTAACGAAAAAATTAAATCGATGAATATATTTTATTCGGAGCCCGTTTCATTAAGCTGTAATTTAAAAAATTGTAGACCTATAAATTTCCACTGCCGTCCGTCCGTCCGTCTTCCCTTCATCTCGAGAACGGAGTTAGATGAAATCCGAGATAAGAGATGGAAAACGTAAGGGCGAGAGGCCCCAATTAACTATATAAGAACTTTCCATGTAAACTGGAAATCACGTTATTTTAATTCAAAAATTTCCTCCCGTAAGGCGTTACATAGACGACCGGCGCGACTCTATTGTTAAAGGAAAAGTACGATGTAGAGGGGCGAGCCAATACTAATTTGAGTTGGAGAGCATATATTTAAATTTAAATAAATGAAAAATAAGATTAAAAATTGCAGCCCGGCATTGTGACCGTATGACAATAAATAATTGCTCGTTATTTTAGTAAAATATTTATTGTATATAATTTTGACTAAAAAGTGTACCAAATCATAATAATAACAAAACAAAATCCTAGTGAATTTGACGAAAGCCGTTACTTTATAGTCATTTGATATCGAAAGACTACTTAAAGCAATTTATTCAATTCTCAACTAACTCAAAAGATTCATTTTGGATTTACAACTTACGAACTTGATATTTAAGATCGTTCAATTAAATTAAATATTTCATCTCAAACGACAATTAATTATCATTTAACGAAATAAATTTATCTGTAAATATAGTTAAAAAACTAAACTGTATATAATTTAAGTGCATAATCTCCGTATGAGAATTGATGTAATGCGAAGCGTTTTGATGGCGTTAGTCGATAGGTACGAATGTACTTAAGTTCTCCGATATATTACGAAAAAAATGAATGGAATACATATAGCTTAATATTAATATAAATAAAAAACAACTTGACTGTAATGAAATGTTTTGCAAATTTTATTTCATACTTAATAATTTTCGAATTTGAAAAAGTTTATACTTACAGGGTGTTCAAATTCTTTAATTTTTCGAAAGTATTTGGAGGAATAGCTTTGATTTTATTGAATCGTAAATCTCTGTAAAAAAGAAAAAGAAAAAATTCGTAAAATGTTATATTTACACTGTAAAAAATGCTAATAAAATATAGATAAAAATACTAACGAAGCATATCCAGAAATATTTTTAACATTATATTGACGATAATTTATTGGTATTAATAAAATTAATTAAAAATCTCTAGGTCTATGAGTGCTAAGACAGAATTTTTTTCATTAGATCTAAATCTTTGGAGAAGAATTAAACTTACATTTATTAATAAACTAATTTTATCAACACTCTTGTTTTAGTTTTTCGATTTCAAATCGAACTTAAATTAACTACAAAACTAAAAATTGTCAACAAAAATGATTTTATTAGATAAAAAATTAACTCGAGCTGAATAAATTTTCGAAAGAACCCAAAATAAGATTAAAATTTTGTTAGAAATTGTGACGAACTAAGATCAAATAAAAATTTATACCGCATCGGCCGTTCACTCAATAATAACGCATAAAGTAAACTGCATTCCCGAAAATAACATTTTGGTGAATCATCGACGGTAATCGGCATTTAGATGCGTATTATATGTAAATTACGCAGATTTACGATAGCATCTTCAGTTCTCAGATAAAGTTAAAACAAATAAACCATTAAGCTTCGTGACAACGGATGACCATTAAGCGATAAGCTATCGATGAATTCCTTACCGTTGATCCTAAGGCAATAATCGGTGGTCGGACAATAAAGCATAGGTCCTGATACCGAGTATTGACAAATGACCGGGGGCACTCGTCTCGGTCATTACTCCCGAAGAATGCCAACTAATTTGGGCTTTCGTCTAACGGAATTCGATTAATTTCATCCGAAAATCTTTCGCCAATCACCGAACAGATAGCAAAAACCCGTTTACGATATTTTATAAATTGAATTTAACCGAATAAAATTACTGTAGATTCAAGCATTGACTACTAATAAATTACGTCTGTCGAAAAGCATTTAAAGATAGTTTAATCATTTGGACGGCAGTTTCGATGCGACTTTTAAACATCTAAATGCAGACTAATAAGTTGCGCGAGACGGACATTAAATTTTCCCATCTGGTCGTAAGAATCAATTTGAATTCTCGTGCACGAGTTGAATAATGCATGAAAAATTGTCGAATTTTTGAACGATTTATTTCGGCGACGAAATATTTATCTTTGGATCGACGGTTTTCTACGGCTAATGAAAAATATACGATAATTCGAAAGGAAATTTGCACGGAGAAAAATATTTCTATCTCCTAATAAACAAAGTTTTATTCGAAATGAATATTTTAAATATAAAATTATTGCCAACTAGTGCATAAATAGAATTTATTCCAGTATTACGACGAAATCCGAGGTAAAAATATTTAATATTGCAGAAATAATAGGCCATTAAACGATAGACACGATTGTTCGAAGAATTAGAAAGCTTAGGGACAATATCTATCAGACAGATACGAATAATTCGTAATTACAAATACAACAATGATTATATATTTCTCTTCCCATTGGATATACAGTATTTGGCTCATTCGAACGTATTAACAAATGTTAACGATTCGTTTCGAATAATCATTTTGAAAAAAAATGATAAAAATTCGTTTTAATATTTCAAAAATTAAATTAAAAAAATATTCTCACTTACATAAATTTCCTAAATAAATACATTAGAAGGAACTTTTTATGCTTATAAAAAGTTTTATGTAAGATGTGAAAAATATTTAAAATTCGTACGGAGAAAGGATATTTAATACCTACATCCATGTTATTCGCATATTACATAAGCTTCCCGCGGAGAGATAAAGATCTGTTATCTATTTAAACTAGAAGACGAAAGACTGCTTCGAGAATACTAAAGACGATCTATTTTATTTGCCACATTGATAAAATGTCGCTTACGAAATTTTCCGAGGGAAAAAACAGTACAATATCCAGATTATATTCTATGAAAACTTTTTACATTTTTCGGCCGGAAAAAATATTTTAAAAAGATTAATTGAAAGGTAATATAGAAGCGCGGCAGGTCGTTGACAGTCATCCTGTCCAAGCCTAAGGGAGAAAAGGTAGACAAGTAGGCATTTAGTATTTACATAAGATATTTGGCATCAAGGACAAAATATTTAATTGTATTCGTTCGAATTGAATGGTTTCGTTGTTTGACTTTACAAATGTGTTCGACATATTTTATGGACTTTTTTTCTATAAAATCAAACTTATGATAAATTACTCGAAAAACAGTTAAAAAGTCTTTCTAGGCGCATAATTAATAAAAACTGCATTGTTTTTAGGAAATAAAATTTAAATAGGTAGATTTATATTTAAAAGATGTTTATATTCATCTATCATATTAAATTTATTAAAAAATTCCTGGAGGCCTTACTGACACACTTAAGAGCATGTTTTGGCATTAGTTTATTCATCATATACAATTATCGAAGAATTTCCTTCTTATCAAAACCTCGTTACGGGTCATAAACTGACAAATCTTTACTTACGAAACCAGTACTTTCGAGAAAATATACGTATGATAATATATGGGTTAACATTAAATGTCCGACATAACGGTTAATTTAAACAGAAGCAAATACTAATAAATCATTTTTATAGCTTAAGCCGACATTTTTTGAATATCGTTTATTATAAATGAAAAATATGCCTATAAAATTTGTAAGAAAACATTTTCCGTGTTATTTTCGCAAATATAAATAGACTTTAATACTATATTAAATGTTTTTCGCAATTTTACAAAAGCTCTGCCATTCATTTAGTCTACGGCAGTATCTCGAAACGAAAAGTTAATAAATCTCGCAGCACGGGTAAAAAGTTTATTCGATAATTTAAAGGAACAAAAACCTACGTAACTAAATTTAGAAATTTTTTTCGTAAAGAATGATATATATCTGAACAAATTTTTATCCAACCCGCGCATGTGTTTTACTGTAAAAAATAACTGTTATTAAGGGATATTGTTACGTGAGGGATGATTTAACAATTCGAAGAGCTAACAATAGAAAGTTAAATTTAAAATACCGTATATAGCTATTATTTTGGGATACATTTCGGTAGGTGTATTTTTACCAAATTTGGAATCTCGTAAAATTAGACGACGACAAACAAAAAGCGGCTATATAACAATACAAAATATGATTCGAAAATGTAGTGCTCCACCTCTTCAACATTTGTGGCAAACAATCCATCAGAAAGATAGGACCCCACCTCCAAAATGTAAGTAGACAATAGAAGAGTCTTCCACCTACACTCGGACTCATCCGCCCACCAGTTGTTTCAGTGAGAATTAATTTACTCCTGGCTGCGAGGTTAATTGGTTACATTGAACGCCACGACGTGAAAAGCTCGTTGCTCGAAATATTTTTAATAACACCGTCTACTCAACAACCGTATCGGATCTGGTTTCGCATAGAAACGTCTTAAATTTGATCGATGCGGATAATAAACTCTAAGTGAATCAAAACTGCAAAACACTAACGACGACGTAAAGGCACCAAATATTCCGAACGGCAATTAAATCGCAATTAATTAATCATCTAGGGTATTGTTGTGCAAATAACCTAGTTTAGTGAGTTTTCATTCGAAAGAGGGGAATGACAGTTTAAGTTGATAAACAGCCAACAGACTGTCATTCGTTAGTAGAGACATTCCTCGTTCTCCTCTCACACCTGACCGATGGAATGGAAGTCATTCGTCTTATTTAGAAGACGTCACTTTCGCTTCAAACGTCACATTCTAATGAAGTCCATTCGTTTATCATTTTATTGTCAGCAAACTTGTCAGTCGAATCTAACAAGGAACTTGTTTGCGGGACAATAACGTATGAATCAGAAACTAAATCAAATAGTTATTCAACCAAAGACGAATGTCGTTATTTATTTACTTTTATTATTGCGATTTATTTGGACAAATCCAAAATGAGAGTCCAAAAATACATTAAAACTTTATTTAAAATTCCATTTCTGATAGTGGCGACAGTTTGTTCTTTATAATCGAGTCGTTCCGATCACTTTTACAGATAAATTTCAGATGGTAAAATATAAAAACTTGCAGACTGTTAGGCTAACGTAACTGTCTTATATATAATTTTTTCAACATTAAACTGAAAAAACGCAGAACCTTTTTAATTTTTTATTTCAATCATCAACTAAATCCGAGATTCCGCAGATATAAAACAAAGTTGGGTTCTGGGAGACGTCAAACCCACAGACGATGTCTGGAGTTGACATTCCGGGCCAAGAATATCTTAGCTGAAGGCGGAACAGGAAATAATTGACCGGCTTAGAATTAACAAGAAAAACGACCTTCCGCATTTAACGCGAATATAAATAAGAGCGGACAAGTAATGGATTGTCATTATGTAATATTCGTAACCGTAGCCCCCAGTCGCAATTCTTCTGTGTCCGAAGACGTGTTTTAGCGCCCTTATCAAATTGTTATTATTTAGAAAATGGTATTTTTAATTAACTCCGTAGTTAAGAATTTACCTATATTAGGTTTACCGAAATAACATTTAAAATAAAAAAGGGGGAAAAAACTGTTTTGTTAAAAATTCGTGAGAAGATAACATCGAGTATTTGAACACAATACAGATCAATAAACACAATCCATTCAAGAACAATGCACCTGCCTGACCTTTGACCTAAATAAGATAAAGGGGAAGCACTCGATGAAGCCGACTAATGACAGACGAGTTGCGTTATCATGCCGAGGTAAGATTTTACGTAAAGACTACGTGAGAAGAATATGGCCGTTTAGGTTGCGACCTATGACCGATAACAGAATGAAAGATCACTGCTTCTAAGAGAATTGTCAGAACAGATGTTAGCTTACATTTTATGAGAAAATCTACAAATTCGATCGGATAGAGGCAAGTAAAAGTTTCTTCGCTTATGACGAGTGTAATAAAAACGGAATCAAAATTGTCAATTTTCAAATTAACGGGGAATAATATTTCCAGTCATTAAAGAGAAGGCTGTAGTAGTCCAGTCGAACAACTATTACAAAAATTTACAATAATGGATGAACGATTTCAAACTTACCGCGAAACATTAACTTTCTAAGTATTTCATAAGCTAATACGAAAAATTTTAATACAGATATTAACTAACGTAACATTAAATACCGTGGTAAAAAGTATTAAATTTACGAAACAACCATTCTGTCGAATTTAAATCAATAAATACGGGAAAACACGTCCTTCATTATTCTGTTAAGACTCAACTAACAGCACGACTTCTACTAATATTTACGTCATTGAGAACTTAATTGGATCCCGCTGTTTCTCGACGTCCGTGCAACCATCGCTTAGTAAGCTATTTATAATTTATTGAAAAAGGGAGGAATATCCGAGGCAATGAAATACCATAATAAGAATTCAGAAAGTAATATACTATTTCTTCGTATTTCAAATACGAAAATCGGTTTTAAGAAGCGTAAATTGTCAAAAAATTGGCCTATTATTCGAAGGGGATCGTTTTAGAGACTCCTAATGTTAATATTTTGTATTATTATAGAAAGGAGATGTCAAACGGAAGAGGGCCCCGGTGCTACGGCCCAAACCCACTAGGCGATGACTGTTACACCTCCCTATTATAACACGTGGGCGGCAACCGGCATCAAAAGTGACTTACGTGACAATGCCATCTCACTTAACAATCCAAAGAAAGTCGACGACTGCCGCGTTATATTTTTATCTAACCTATTTAATTGTTAATAACGTAAAACCGTATTTACAAATTGAACAATCTTATATTTTTAACGAATAGAAACCGAAATTCTTTCGTATTCGTAGAGTAATATAAGAATCTTAAAATTTAACTGCCCTATTTTCCGGCCAGTTGCAAATTACATTTGACAAGATCTGCTTTTAGTTAGGGAATAACCCGACCTCTTTCGCTCTGAATAAACAAATAAGCCGTACGCCGACGCAAACTGACATTGTTGATAACAAATAGACTAACCGTCGTCCGGGTGAACTAAACCAGTGAAAAATATTCATCTTTAATTTGACCGCAATCTTCGAAATACAAAAATCACGAAGCTATTACAAAAGACCACAAATATCTAATATCCTAGACTATATAAGAGAATTTCCTACGTAGATTTTATATACCGCACTGGATTAGTTAATTAAAAACCAACAATTGGCCCGATAACTTTGGTACGTTTGAAGATTCGGATATACATACCCATTTGACTATTAAGATACACGGCTAAAAAGTTGGGTCTTATACGGATCACGTTTAAACTAAACAGTTATATTAGAACGTTGGCACGCCTTTATTTAAACGAAAGACGCCCGACTGGCTCGGTTCGGTTTATGGGTCTACGGTTCTAACAGGATTACGGTCGCCTACCTCTACAGAAATAAATAAGCCCACGTCTACCTTGTTTTTTTTGGTAAAATCACCACAAAACACGCAAATAAATTAAGTCAATCCGTATTACATTGTCTGTAAATTAATTATCAGTTCCAATGATAATCCATACGTTTCGTGTGATTTTTCTTATTTTATCTATATATAACAAACAAGATCTATTCGACATTTATTTAAATTCCCAACAATAAAACTATTTTTATATAACTTTATCACTTCTTGAGGTATGCCACGAAAATTTCGTTTAACTTGGATAAATTTATCGGGACTGGACTTGGGCCTAGACAAGGTAGGTAATTGTCTACGGCTCCGATCTGACAAGGGCCCGTAAATCGTTTTAAAATTCACATACATATAAATAAATAGAATTTTAACTGTAAACTGAATAACACGAGTATAGTAAAGTTCGCGGCTGTCTCGAGAGGATCTAGTAACAAATAGCGGTGCCTCGTGCTTCGAATTTAACTCATTCCAGAAAGACGTTCGAACTCCGAAGCGAATTTTTGTCGAATTTGTACCAGATACCACTGTACAACAAATAAAATTATTTTTTATCGGCTGTTGGTTGGTTTTACTCGTTCTATTGAATGCTTTTACCTCGTGTAAAATTTAAAGAATAAAGAATTATTTTGGGGAGTTCGGTGTGGAATTTAAGAATATCGGCAATTACGTGTAATCGTAAAACGCAGTTTCCAGAACATTAAATAATCTGCCGAAAATTTTTATAACAATAATTAAGTTTTGTCAATTTTAATTAATACAGAAAAAGTAAGTATAGATTTTATATATATAGCCTATATTATACTATTAATTAAAATATATTTAAATTTACGGGTTTATTCTACATAATTTAAATACAATTTAATAGTATAATATATTTATACAGTAATACATATAATCGGGCAAGAAGTAGTTTGACTAAGTACAGGTTAATTAGCATTATTTATTATAGTAAAGGCAAAACTATAACTTTTTTTGGAATTCTAAAACTAGTCTATGAAAAAATTAATGTTATAGAAATTTTTTCGTTAGAATACTTATAGTTTGTATAATGTCGGTGTTTCTTCAATATGAAAATTTAAAACAAAAATTGTTTAATAATTTAGGCATTTATGCTCGGTTTTTTGAAGGGTGTAATCTCTGAAAAACTTTATTTACATAAGTGAATGGATATGACAGACCGATCCGTCTAGCTCGCTTCACGAACTGTACACACGCGAGTATATTAACCGTAGAGCATTGTACATTTTAATTAAAAATCAGGTGAGGATGTTAACGTACGGTCGAAAATTCCAGTTTGACGTCAGACTGGACTTAACTTTAGTTGAAAAAGGAAGTCACGTTTTATTATGGAAAAGTTCACTCATCACGATGAAGAGGCAAAAGGCTACGGACGGTAGGTGCGAAGGCGACTAAAGGTGAAAACTTTTTCCTAATCTTCGGCTGCTATTCGCATACTAAATACGACGGTTTCGTCCTACGTGTCACTTATCAATCAAAATGTAGGCAGGCACCTAAGGAAGTGTCACAATGGTACTTAGGAAACACCACACTTCCAGGAATTGCGTAGGCGGGGTATACTTTCAAAAAAGAAAAAAAAAGTTATACGAAAGGGCTGGCCTTCTTTTTCTATTTATAACAGATGCATAGTAGTTTCTAAGGCTAGATTTCAGCCTATGATTTATTGTGCCAGAAATATATTTATTTCTTTGCTCGGAACAAAAGAATGAAATTTATTGGCATTAAAATTAAAATTTTTTATTTCGTACAAGTAGAATAAAATCATCGCAATACTGTATTTTAAGGAAATTTTTAATATTAAAAGTAGAAATTGTTTATTGTATACAAATAACTACTGCCGTAATTCTTATCACGTATATTCAAATAAATATATATCACAGGCTAAATTTATACATTCTTAATCATACGAAAGAAAAATAATTTTCAAAGGTTAAGATATAGGCTATACAGTACTTTTATTATATATGAAGGATAATCCTTGTAATTCTGTTTTGCCTGCGTGCACTTTGTAAATAACGATAACGATTGTCTAAATAATTACGACTTTTGAAATTTAAATAACTTTTACGTATTCTCTCGAAAACACGAATGCCGTCTTATCGCCATAAATTACAATGGAACAGAAACGGGTCTGCAGTTCGTACGAAAGCACTCGAAATTATCTAACAACAACAAAAGCCATTTCGTTCTCGACCTCCCATAATATGGCCGGAAATAGCCGCAGAGTGCAATACTATCGTCGCAACTACCGATAAGAACGATCGTTGTTCGACTTAATCCTGGAAATCGCTTTTACTACGTAGAAGTCGCTCTTTATCTCCATTTACAATGACAATAAAGATTACGGCACCGAAATGTCTGCTAGGTTTACACAAGAAATTTGTTCGATTTGCACCTCGGTAAATTTTTCCCATTAATTGGCCAAGACCATTTTTCTTCCGTCGCTCAAACCGTTTCCTTACGTAGATTTTAAAATTTGTAATAATTAGAAAACTTTTCTATTTAATTTAATTCTGGAGAAAATAAACTTGTTAGACAATTATCAGCTTTTGTCTGATTTGATGCGATTAATCACAATGACCTTTGTTTACAATAAGTATTTTCGTGTAGAAATCATCGTATAAATATTATTTTCGTCTCCTCGGAGGCTCCGCAAATGTCAATTAAGATTACAATTAATTTAATGAAATGCCATCAACATCTCTTATAAGTAATTAGTTACCCGCGAGCTGGACTTCCCGTCGGTCGTTTAAACAGCTGCGAAATAGTCCGAGCGCGATTAAAAACCGACGTCTGCTTATTTTCATTCGTTCGTATTTGACTTTCGGTGACGTTCGACAAAGATATCTTTTATTTATATCAACAATAACATTTTGTGCGGGACGACAACAATGTACACGGTCCACTCGGCAAAATGATAAATGGCCGAACGGACGCAAATAGAAGAACATTAGCCACGTTGTGCTTTCCGGTCGACGATACGGACTGAAGTGTTACAAGTACTCCGCGCTATTAAGTGGTAAATAAACTATGTGACACTCCAGATGACTGTTGTCTGCCCCGTTTGATGGCAAACAATATCGCAGCTGTTCGTAACAATGACGGACCGGGGTCGCGACCCGGCATAAAAACGGCCGCAACACTTATTAGCCAGATATTTTCGAACGTAAAATAAAAAGTAGTAATTGCAACACTGGCATAGTGTAATTTAAATTTCTTAATTAAAAAAATTGATTTTATATCGACATAGAAAACTTTTTTGCATAAATCCTGAAACGTAGATAATATTTATATAGGATGTTTTGAATTTCCGATATAAAAAACGAGTGGTTTAAATTCGCGGAAGCGCAATTTAGCCACAGCTGTTAATTTGTTGGATGATTCATGCCGGCAAATGAATCACTTCGGACTTACAAACAAATGTTGTTTAATTAACTCGTAACTGATGTTAGAATTTTAAAAGACGATGTCACACTCCTTTTCGACTACGGTAATTATTTTCGATTCTAACCGTAAGTGCAGAAAAGCCTCGTTAGTAAACTGGACGACACAATGGAAAATATCTCATTCTTTAACATTTGAATTAAAAAATGTCGGTGTTAAAATAAAGAAAATAAATTATATAATATTGACGGTAATGAAATATTTCGGCAAATGACTAACTTCTGGACTCTAACGTTGACATGGGCTTTAAATCTTCGTGAAAGCTCGCATCTATACCCCACACGAACATATGTTGGGTGGGAACGGTTACGAGTCTAACATGATAAAATATAGCTATATGTCTCTGTCATATAACATATCAACCATAAATTTAATATATTCTCAATTAGAAGATAAATATTCTTTTGTTAAGATATCAATTTCCTGTAATGTCGCTTAAATTCTGCAAAAATACATTAATTCGAATTAAATATTCAATTTTATTATAAATATATACGTTATAATTTGGAACAAGAAATAGAAGTTATTTTATCTTGTGTTCAAAGTTTCTGTTTCACTTTTATGCCAAACTATAGCCTATATAACTTATGTTTTTTTTTTGTTATTTCGAACAATATTTAGATATCATTGTTAAATTTTCTAATTGTTTTTATGAAAAATAGTTCGAAACTAATTGATCACACTAGAAAAATATATAAATTCCTAACTTAAATAATTAAGTATTTAAATTTATGTATTGTAATATTTCTTAAGAAAGATAACAAGTTCTAATTCGATCACCAAGATATTTGGTACATTATTTATTCCAATCTGCAGGAAAAAATAATCCGAAAAAGTTATTTCGGGATTCTTTTCTGTTAGAATGTCGTAGAAATGTTTTTTGTTTCGTGAATCTGTATTGCGAAACGGTTGATTTTAGCCTAATTACGATAAAGACTGAATACACATAAAAATTTAATATATTTTTAAGTAGATTAATTGTATGTGAAGTATCGTCTCTACATTAAACTTCATTACTGTAATAATTCGTTTCGTGACTGCTAAAAAATTTCTTAAAAATATATTTCTCGACCCGAACAACACGAAAGGTCGAAAGTTGAATTTGTAATTGTTTGAACTATCAACTCTTCCTTCTCTCTCCGCTGCCATTAGCAACTAGGAATCGGGCCGAAGGCCGGACCAGTTAATAAATATTAAGCGTATATGTATATTAAAAGCGGTGATCAAGATTGATCGATACGTATCGTGATATTAAATACTGTAACTTTCAATATTCCAAGAATTTCATCTTTGCCAGCATTCGAATAAAATACAAACTTGAACTCGTTCTTCCAGAAATATGTATTATTATACATACATTTACGTTTTACTGTCATTTCAGAACACAGCAGTAACAATTTTACCAATACGATCGAATCGAAAACAATAAACTAAACCTCCCAAAAAACCGAACAGCAAAAATTCGAAAAATTTCCCGTAAAATTATCGACACGATAATACTCGGCTAAAGCCAAGATAAAGATATCTAGGCCAGTCCTACAAAGATGTGGTAATTTTGTTTTTACAAGGAAAACTCCAGCTTGACATTATTTTATTTTTAAAAATAAAAGAACAAAACAACGATTCAAAAATATTCTACGAGTACGGCCTAAACAAATGCGGAGTGTAAAAAGAACAAAAATAGTAAATAATAAAGTAATTATTTTAAACGAGAAAACTATAAATAGAGCCACCGGCACCGGCATAGTTAATATTTATAAAAAGTTTAAAACCTTCAAACCCGTCGTAATGGAATTTCGACAGCGGCGTAAGCCCGTTCTTAGCCATTCTGCGGGCAGTAAACTAAACGACAGAATGAAGAATATCTTATTCTTTAACATTCGAATTAAAAAATGTCAGTTCAAAGACCCGACGTAAGTCATAAGGGATAAAAGAAAAGAATTCGGAACATCTTAATGTAAACGTATCGTAGGCACGCATCTATAAACCGATAGCAGTTTTACATCCAGGTACAAGCGTCAGCGGAGCAGTTGACCCTAACCTCTAGCAAAGAGAAAACTTAAAAAAAGGGGGGAAATGTTGGTCGAACCGTGCGAAGGATGAAGAAAACCTCCCTCTTTAATAACAGCCTTTCACGCCTACTTCGCTCGTCGATAGTTGGCGTAAAGCGACACCCGTCTGGCCTTGGGTGACGGAATTTCGAAGTTTAACCGATAACTTCTTCTCCACTAATAATATACGGCGTAAGACGAAATTAGTCGTAACGACGTTTGCTAATTTTTTCCACCGGCCAAATCCCGTTAAACTGGAAAGGATGGGAATTGAGGTTTAGGAACGACGAGTCGAAGTAAAACGCGATATATTACGGCAAATGCGGTAGGAAAGTTGGCATTTCACTTTGCGGGCCAGCGTCGACAGTTATAAATGAAGCCCGGACGTGTCGAAATTGTTTCACGAACCGGTCCGACGTCCATCCATCGCTCGGAAATATCGATCCCGCCCATGAGTTGTCAGAAACGATCGGGACCTCATTAAGATGGCCAATTCGCTCCGTCGATAAACACCAATGACGGATGAGTTGGCTTTTATAAGCGAAATTCCCATCAGATAAAGTAACGGTTTACGAGAAGGCACCGGCAATAATTCCTTTTACCACTTCTGCATCCGTGTCATTTATTTAAGTACGCGATATTTAGTCGCGCGTACGTGGGTCTTGTACTATTTTGCTTTTGTACAAACGCGGTTAATAATTGCGAGCGGGATACAAACGATAAGTAAAAAGGAGAAAGAAGGCATTGTGGCCGGGAAGCGGGCTTCCAGCGGAGAGAGAGAATACCACCTGGGCCACGTTGTCGATGGGCGAGGAAATCCAACTCTCGAGCAGCTGTCGACAATGACGCCATTCTATAAAGAAGTCGTTGTAAATTCCGGAATCGGATTTCCGTTCCAACGATAAGCGAGAACTTTCTTCGGCTTAATTTACAGATTTAAAGGGCAAAATACATATTTGCGACATCTGATAAATTTACTTTCCTCACCAATTTTTTCTCTACAAATACTAAAATATTTCTATTGTGTTACCAATTAATTATATTCCATCTTATCGTCAATTTTGCGTGGAATAGTTATTTTATCGTAGATTTGTTATTCTGGAATAATTAAATGCGAAAGATTAATTTCGACATATGCCAAACACGTAAAGTGTGTAATTTAATATATTTCTCGCCATTAATAAAAAGTAGAATAAATAATAAATGATTAAAAAAAATCTTCGTTTCTTGCTATTTAAGTGTTTTTCTTACATCTAAGTCTATTTATAGCCGGTAAGACAAACAACAAACTCTCAGAGAAATGTTTAACATTTCTTTCTTCTATCGAAAGATCAAATACTGTATTAATTTTTTTTACTTCGGAAACGGATATATTAAAATTAGAAATCGTTTTAAATTAAATTTTATAAGTCAAATATAAAACGACAATCCGTAAATTTCGTAAATACAATAAATCTTAACGTGGCGATTAGTCAATCTAAATTCTTAAATTATTAAAGAAAATAACTTGTAACCTTTACGGACGGGCAACGAGGAAGAGATAAACATATTATTTCGAATTAATTTACATAATTTATGGCAAAAATTATTATTTAGCAGTCACATTAACATAAATTATAAACAGGTTAAACAAAGTTAATGAACTTTAAACACATACGGTTCTGGCTTATTCATTAATTTCTCGAGTAGATGCACTCGGACGGCACGGATAACGTTGCCCGTAATTTTACCAACGTGTAAAGTCTCGATCTATCTTATTACGGACCATCCCGAATTCGCATCTAAACGTTTAAACTGAAAATTAGTACATTATTCATTTATAATTTTTATTTCTTACTACTCGCAACACGCTTTATTTAAGACGAAGAATATCTTATTAGATCCTATTTAAGACGGGCGTGTCGATAGAATCGTATTTGGAGGGAGAGAGCCTACTTGGATTTTACGAGAAAATATCACACACCGTAGTAATATATCTTACGCAGTTTTCCTCTTATGTTCGTAATACGTGACACATATATCGTACTATCTTTAAATTACGGCGGTTAAATCTCCGGGCCAAAATATTACTATTATGTAACGAAACAAACCGGAGACGTGAAATTTTTTAAAATTATCTTTTCGAGATTAATAATGAATTCTGTAAATATAATTTACAGAATACGATTTCGCATATATTTCCATCTATTTTCCAGCGAAAACGATAATGCCAACTTACGTTTTGCGGATTAATTAAAAACATCGAATGTAATTTATTTCAAATAATTCATAAGTTTTAATATACCGTTCGATATTAATTAACTAAGAGCACGATTTGGCAACTCGCGATTATGAATTTAAATTTTTAATATATTAAAAATGATTTTTTAAGATACGTTAGGCGAGATTATTATATTTACATAATAAAAACCGAAATAATTTTCATTTAAAAAAGACGTTTTAGTGTTTTTATTAGCCCACTCGACGCCTAAAAAGATAAAACTTGGAGATAAGGAACGTTTCTCTCTCTCCTTTTTTTTCTCTTTATATCAAGTGGAATGTTCTAGTCTAAATGAAAAAATAACTGACCCGATAATATAAAAGAGCAAATTCAATTGAAAGCATTGACCAAATTGGTCTTTAAAAGAATAAAAAGAAGAAAGCACATTCTCAATTGTAAAAAAAAAATAATAATGATGAATTCGTCCACCCACGTACTCGGCCCACTGTCATCCAAAAGTCTGTACAATTAAGCGGTGGACATTAATGTCTTTCTTCGGAGGTCAAATTTTCCCACAAGTCCGAGCCACAGCTGTTTGCCGTCCATAAAAATGTTCCGGTAGAAGTAAAGACGGAATAAATGACAAACGGCGAAAAGAATTCCGAATATGTAAGAAAGAACGTTTAAAATGTCTTTACACTTTCCAATACCATTAAATGCTGGCAAACAGACAATCACTAATTTTTATTAGTTATTTAGAAATTTTATTGACGTTAACGAGTTTACATTTTTTACACCTAATAAAAGACGGAATTTAAGTGAGTTTTATCGATCTTTATACGTTGTCAGTGTTGTGTCTTCCATATCTACTCGTTATCGTCATTTACATAATTCGAATGAAACCGTACAGAAAATATCATTAAAAACAAGAAAAAACATTAATAATATAAAAATCGCAGGTGCGCTACCCCTTATAATTTTGAAACATTAGATATAACGCGCTTTATATTTTTAATAATTTACTTCCTTCTTGTGACTCGTATAATATATAAAAATACGAGAAGGCATTTTCTACAAATGGTCGACGAAGTCGTCATTCTAACGACCAGTTAGAAGAACCGTTTCCGTGCAATAACGTATGCCAATGCATTTGTCGTAAAGCGAGACAAAATACCTGTATTGCTCGAGCCTGCAGGGTGGTCTAAACGTATAATAAACATGCCGATCTCGTCGAAACGTGACTTTTCCGTGTCCCAATTTCCACATTTTACCACCCAAATGGATGTAAAAATATAGTTAGAACGAGACACGATTGAGATGTTTACAAATATGAATTTAGAACAGTATTACAAATATGTTAATTAAACAATTTTTTTAAATTACGTTTTGACCTTAATGTCCATTATTATTTAATGAAAGCTTTGACTAATTAAATCGAATAAATTTATCATTATATATTTATTGATATTAACAATTATAATAATAATTAAAAGAATGTAAATTAGCGCACATATTAACAGTAAAAAAAAAAGATAAACGTTTCCCTTCTGGTCACAATTCTAATGAACTTAGGAATCCTTTGATTTCGAAGGATTATTAAAAGCATACTATTATTTAAAAAGAAAGATTACAGACCTACTTAACAGGAAAAAAAGTGTTATTTTTAAGGATACTTACCGCATACTACTACAAAGACGCAAAATGCTATTTACGGCACGTGTCTAAGGTTGGTCACCTTTGTATTAAAAGCTTTACTTTATTTAGAAGCAAGAATGCGCCGCTATATGATTTTAGTCGTTCGGATAGCACCGAAATTACGATACGGCAATATAAAATGTTATATTACTTTATACAGAACAAGTGGTAAACTCGATTTCTATCACGGTTGAAAATCTAAAGAAGATCGTACTAAATGACGGCATTTACTTAATACATTTACGCAAAATAATAAACTGTAAATATTTTTAACTATATAGCAAGATAAAAATACAGTTATCAGAAAAATGACCAAGAAATAAAATATCAAATGCCTACGTTTATAAATATACAGTACTATACATAAGCGATACCAGACACACATCTCCGAGTTCCGAAACTATCAAGCAGCTGGGTGGTGGAATTAAATAAATCAACCAAGATATTGTTTAAGTAAAAACGAGTAAGTTATGTAGCCGAAAGTTTTAAGTCAATTTAATCTACACATTTAATATAATTTCAAAGAAAATTCAAAACCGTCGCTTTAAAATGCTTTAAAACTTTCGCCAATTATTTAATATTTACACGAAAATTTCACGTAAGAAAAAACATAAACTTATTCGACTTCCCCCGAAAATTAAATTTACGCAAAAGTTAAAAACTAATTATTTATATTTAGAGCGTTTTAAATTACAAAAAAATATTAACAAATATTATTAAACTTCTTTCTATTAGTTAAATTTACTAGAAATACAGTTTTGCTTCTGCCAAAATTAGAACATTTCTGAATCGAAGCCAACAGTTTCTAACAAGTACGTCTATGACTAAGGGTCATCGTTTTGTAATATAAATTTCTTAAGAACAGACATTTATTATTATAAACTACTAAAATGCAATTTCCAACGTCAGCCTCGAGTGTTGAAAAAATAACCAGGGGAAAAAAATCATTCTAAATTTACATCTGTTCATAAATATAAGAACAATGGGTCAATGTATTTGATCCAAGTGTGTTGGACAAAAACGTCAGTTTAAAAAAATATCCCGTTAAAATTCTCGATTATACAGAGTGAAAACGGCAAGAGGAAAATGTAGAAAAAGTAACGACCTTGATCTCTGTTTGAAAGGTAACAAAAGAACTATATTTCTCTCATTATCTTCAGTTACGACACTAACATCCCCGTGGTAATGGACTACTTGACAGACGCCAACGTCAAAATCTCTTAACGTTCAGGTGACGAGACAATCGGCAAAATAATATAAATGTAAAATTAACCGCCGCCAACGATAACAGACGATCGACTGGAATTTTTTTCTTTCGTTACTATCAAAAATCGCCCGAATGGAAGTTTAAAAAAATAACACGTTCTCGATTTTAAAACTTTACGCGTAGTTAATTTTAGATACGTTTATAAACGAAGAGACTCGATACCGGCTACCGAGACCGTTCTGTCGAATTTATGATGGATTTAGAAAGAAGACCAACTAAAAGCATTCCTTGTAATCCGAAATGACTGTAACATCGGTCACGATGACTGACGATAAAATAAATCGACCGGAGATTTATTTTGACAACCAAATTTAGTGCCATTGTGCTTTCTTTCTCCGCTTCGCAGTTGGCGAATCAAATTCCAATTTATGAAATACACGCCGTTACACGTGTGCCGGAATCAAACGCATTTCTGAAAGATTTAAATATTTTTCACAAATTATTTATTAAAATTCTAACAAGTAAAAAATTACCGACCGGATGCCGCCATAATATTTTTTATTATAATTATATGACTCAAATCTTGGTAAATTTCCGTTATAAAATTTTTACCAATCTATAAATTAAATGTAGCAAAATTTAAAAAATATAAAGTTTTACGATGAAAAAGATCGCTTAAAGTAAAATTTAAAAAACACGCAAAGGCAATTTTGTATTTCATTATTATTACTTTAAAAATAATATTTACAAAACTGCTTAACTAACCTTCAAAACTGACTTTTATTTCGAGCGTCGATACGAAACCGAATCGGCGCAACGGCAATTTTAACATTTCAATTTGCATCTGGCTAATAAATAAATTTCTTTTTGTAGCAACTAAGTTACGCAATTTACTCCCGGCAAGAAGTAATTCTGTAGGAATTAAACTGTAATTTACTTCCTAAAACTAACGTAAAGCACGCTATAAATATCAAATTACCGATTTTTATTTCCAGCCAGTTTAAGTATTATGTATTAAAAGTTACGGATTTAATAAATTATATACTTTATCCGCCGCTTCTTTAACTTCCGCGCAGTCTACACCGAAATAAGCGTTAAGTTAAAAATATATGCCGACCTTTTAAATATTTATTTACTTAAATATTAAAAATTTCAAATGAAATTAGCAGAAATAAACATATCTTAAATCCGTTAAAAAATACTTACGACCTTAGCCCAAACGACAAAATGGCGCCGTCTCGAGATTCCGCGGCGGAAGAAAACCAAAACCGAGTTTCGAAAATATATATTTGTTTGACAAATTTTTTATTTATTAAAATAAATAAAAGAATGTCCTTGAAATTATTTTAAACAATTTCCTTCCAAGTTAAATACGTAGAAAAATATTTTTCTAACTAATATAGATATTTTACTTACTTGTCTCCTGTAGCAAATGGCAGCAAATAAAAATAAAATATCGTATAAATATGTATATAAACATTAATTTTATAAATTATATAATCAGAAACACTTAAAGTAACAATATTATATATAAAATGAATAATTTACGAAAGTTAATATCGCGTGACAAAAATTTTTTCCTTTAAATAAATGAAAATTTGAAATTATAACCGTAAAATTATTTAACTCGAATATAAATTGTGATTAAAAATAAAATAAAATAAAAGCTTCTTTCGTTATAAAACGATTATAAGATTCAAATTCGATAAATCTCATTTTTTTATTTGAGATTTTTACACACTAAAATACAATATATTCGAATACATCTTAAGATAGAGTAAAAATTTGATATAACTTAAGTTAAATAAAATTCGATCATAAAAATGCGGCGAATTATCTTCGATACGAGTTTAATTTTTCAGAGACGGGCGCGCTCTTTTAAATTATATATACCGCATCTGCAAATAAAAACAGTCTAGATTCTTGGGATGCCGCAGTCTCTCCGACCAACTTGGTTCCAAATTGAAAATGTGGGACTGTTCCAAAAGTGTTTACAACCGTATATTGTAATTTTCTTTATTTGTCTATACTATCGTTTTCATTTTAAAAAATGTATTCAAAATAAATATGTTTAAATAAACAACGGTTTAACTATTCGCGGGAAGGTTTAATACCTTAAGGTTTAAATTGCTATATTTAGCCTATAAAAATATTGCCATTAAATTGGATTTTTAGAATTCTTATATTACATTTAATATTTTTGGTTAGTAAAAATAATTATATACAAAACAAACACGAACATTTTTTAAAATTTAATATTTTTCGCGTGACTAATCGCTACTGGGTGAGCTTCACTTTCTTACAGAAAATAAAATAAAAATTATATACTAATAAGAAATTTTTTCATTTATTCTCTAAAGGAAAATGTGGTCATTTTATCGACATTTCGGAGGACAAAAGTTTATCTTTCGGTTTAAAAAATTAATTTTAGAACAAAATTATATATATATAATGGCAATAAAATTGAAAATTGGTACTAAGCGTGCGTATGTTTTTTACTTACGCATGCGTGTATATAAATTCATTTTTACCAACAAGAATATTATCAATAGATTGAATAGAAAAGCAATTACAAGAAAAAATTTTATTATAATTTACCATTATTCTTCAAATAAATAATTTAAATTATTTCACGAAATACGTATAATAATAAGAATGCAGAATTTGATAATTCTTTAAGAGAAAGTACGATTGTTATTTTTGACACAATTTTTTATTCTTTCTTAAATTATCCGAGGAATTGAACGGCGAGTTACGGGGCACGAAATGATAATTAAGGTCAAGGTCCGTTACTCGGATTTCGACGGTAAATATAATAATAAGGTTTATTTTAAAATTTTATTTAATCGAATCCATTTATTCGGAGTATTATCGTTATTATTTCCAACGAAGTAAATAATAAATCGTATAATAAAAAATTTTTATAGCAACGTAGTACTCGGCGCGAGCGCGAAATTCAATGGTATCCTCTACTTCCGCCTGCGTAAAACATTAAGGTTTCCTCTAATGGTCGGTCTGGTTTCGGTATATTATAGTATTTTGATACGTGATTGATCACTCGCTGCTAACGCTAACGTCTGAGACAAGCGCTGCGCAGAAACCGGGATCGGGATTCGTACAACTAGCACGTCCGAGCATTACCAATAACCAACGTTTAGTCTTTTAATTCACCATTAACGCGCGTTAATGCCGAATTAAAAGAAAACGTAGTTTACTGTATTTTAAATGCAGTAAAATATTCATTTTTCGTAAGTGTCTACGTCTTTCACACACATTCGTATCGCGACTAAGAAATAAAATTATATTAAGATTATAAATGAAAGTGTATTAAGTAATATTTAATAACTTCCTGTTTTGAATTAAATCGGAAACGTAAGCTACTCTAAACAAAGCTTAGTCATTAATGCTTGGCAATAAATACGCATTATGACTCAGAAACGAGAGCCAATTTTCAAACGTTAGAACCAAATTAAAAATTCAGATAAACGTTATTTTGCACGACTGAAAATTGTAAAATTATAATAAATTTTCGGCACATTAATTATGTGTCCGAAATAATGAGATGATAGGAAGTTTGTCCCACTTCCAAGAAAATGACCCAATTCTTAAAAATAGCAAAAAAATTAAAGTTTTTTATATTGAACTTTAAGCACAATTAAAATAGACAATTTAAAAAATATTACCCTATTCCTTTGACTCGAAAAAGACAAAGAAAACTAAAATAACAGTCTCATAAATCAGTGATGTCACATTATTTGCAAAACAGTTGACTTTGAACGATAACGTCTCCGGCAAAGATAAGATTATATAATTTATTCTGATACATTTTGTTTCACTTTTATTGAAAAGAATAAACACGTGGGTTGAAATTAAAAGTTATAAGATAATGAAAGCGTGCACTAAATGCGTAAGGGTGGGTAAAATGATTCCGGTTAAGAAAATTAGAAACAACATTATTCCGTTTATTTTCTTAGTAACGTTGCTCAATGTCCCCAATGGTTTCATTCATTATTAATTACAAAAAGTTTTAAATAATAAACAAGTTTTCTATTTGTAATAAAGTTTGGATTTAATAGTAAATCTTTACCTTTCGAATATATTTTTTAAATTAAAATAAATTCTATATCACTTAATTGACTTTGTTTTTATTTTTTTAATATCGCGAAACTTTATAAAAGAAATAGAGCAAAATCTTTTTACGTGATTTTTAAATGTTTTTTTTAAATTTAAAACAAATCTTCGGTATTATCTGATGGTATTAAATTAATTTAAATTGTCTATCTACGATTTAACAAAATTAAAAATTCCCATTAACCACGTATGAATGGCATAATGATCTCATCCCCTTTATATTATTGTTGTTTCTCGTATGAATACATAAAAATTAACGTTGTTATTTCCTGTTTCGATGTTAAATGTCTGATAAGATAAGAGCTATGTCCGCGATAAGATACGAAAGCTATTTTCACTTCCAAAAAACTGGATATCTTCATTTTGATCAAATCTGTTACTACTATATTTTATAACTTTTTCTTCGAGTTTCTTTTTTCAAATGTTCTATCCATCCTCTCAAAAATGTAAACTTGTGGACGTATGTTTTATTTTCAATACCTATCTGAAGGATTATATGTAAACCCAATTTCCTTCTCCTCTACATATACAGTAATTATAATAGAGGAGAAGATGGTATTATGAAACCCACAGCTATTATGAAACCCCTTCATTTCGGACTGATAATAGATGCGAACTCTAGCAAATTGGAGCTGAACTGCAGACATCCATAGCAAAGGGAGGACGCCTCCCACTTCAGTTACGCAGTTGCGCTCAATGAAACAGGACGTTTGCGTTTTTCGCAATTCCAAACTTTCGAATGGTAAGTGAATTTAATTACTTTTAAAATATAAATCATGTAGTTGTGGGTACCCTAGCGCGTGTATCCCGTTCTAGAGGCCTAAGAGTACTGTACATGCTAGTCTGATGTTCACGTTTTTAAAGTTTGGTGTCGACAAAAATTAAGTTAACCCAAGATGGCGATGCGTGAAATACGGATACCATTGGTGCTTTTAATATAGAACCCGACTCCTATGTATTTCCGTATTACCCACAAATTCAAACCATGGAATAATTTTTGTAAACTTATGTGGTGGATGAATGAAAAAAAAAAAAATAGAAATAGATACCTAAAACTATAAATAAGTAGATCTAGTTAAATTCTGAAGTTATTTTGGTTAAAAAAAACTGTTCTGGATATATAAGTGTTCTTTTAAACCGATTTTTTCGAATTGATTTTTTTTAATTTTCAGATGCTTAGAGCCTAACTGAACAAACCAAAGAAAAACCCGAAGAGACAAACATAGAGCCAGGAGAAAATGGCAAAGGCAGTGATTACGGTAAGGGACTACAAAATTGAGCCGAAGAAAGCTGCAAAGTTTTATGAGGTGCCAAAAACTACTTTGCGAACTCTCTCTTTTTGCAAGCAGACATTCTCCCGGAGCAATTTGTGAAAACGACACTAGTTAGAAAGCCAATTCTTTCCGAGAATATCGAAAAAGAGCTGGTGGAATATATATTGTTGATGGACGTCATATAATTTTATTATTAAAGCATTTTTTCGATAAAATACATTGCAGTAAATGATTTTGTAATTAATTAACGTTTTTTGTTCTTTTCTATCTGTTTTTGAATACATTAAAGCATTTTTTTTGAAAACATACAATGGGATTCCATATTACCACCCAGCTTCCCAAAAACCACATTTTGACTTTTTCTACAGAAGCCTTTAAAAACCATACTTATAGTTACGCTAGCGAAAAATCCAATTAGTAACATTTAGTTTACTAGTTACCAGTACTTTTCGCGCAAAAAATGTGGGTGTAGTTATGATACCTTGTTTACAATTCACTATAATGTAATTGGGGTTCCATAATACCACCTTCTCCTCTACAGTATAAGCATACATCATAAATTTTTCATCACTTTGAAAAGTAAATTGGTAGCAAAGTAAAAGTAAAATTCTATGTAATGGAATTTTAAAATTTTAATGTTGAGTTGTATATTTAAAAAAAAAGAAAATTGCATTTGTTGTAGATAACTACGTATTCATATATGGTTGATGAAAGTCTTCTGGACCGAAATGCATACCAGTAATTAATTTGTATTCTGACGATAAGAACTGTCATTTTGGTGTCCTCGATAAGTCTATTATCTCTGCTACACGGTGTTCGAGATTCATTCATCAATAAATTTATTAATCTCAGAATATCATTTTAGTAATTTCTTTAATTTTTTTATCTCCTATTTCAGCAAAACTTTTTGTCTTTATTTTCTTTCTAGTTTTAATATTTTCTCTCTTTCCACAGTAACTACTTTCTTTTTTTGAAATTTTGTAAAATTTCATTGCATTCTCTATTAAATTATTTATTATTATTTTCCAATTTATCTTATAACGTTCAGTGCATATTTTTAAACTTTCTATACCGAATATTTGTATAAAATTTTTCAAAACTAAAGTTTACTTCTTGGCTGTTATTGAATATAACATCGGGAAAGTATGGTGAAATTTTGGTGGTTAAAGGTCAAAGGGGTGGGAGATGGAGGGAATCGTGTGTCATATCTCGAGAGGGGTCGGACTTAAAGAAAGTTTTATTCGTTATTGGCATTTACAATATATTAAAAAACTCATCTGTACCGCCAAAATTAAGCCTTTTGCTTTTTTTAATAAGATAAAAAAATTATTTTTAATAAAACTTCGTAACAGATGGTGCCCCACACACAATTTTAACTTTGAGCTAATGTCTTAGTGTCTTTTTAAACGAAATTATCTCTGTTAAAAATATATTATATATAGCTACAGCAGAGCATTGTGTTATTGACAAAATAAAATATAATGTAACATATATAATAAAAATACAACCATAATTTTTATATTTTATAAAATTTTGTATTAATATCAATAATTTATGTTCCATATCATCTTATTAAATATTTATATACTTTCTCAGATTAACCCAATTATTTGTAATATAAATAATTATATATCAAGTTATATATCTTAAACGTTTCATCAATACAGTTGTGAATACAGTATACAATCTGATTGCAGCATCATTCTTATCCATACATGATTAGCTGTTTTAGAATTTTCTGAAGCATATTGTAACTTCTCCATAGATTAATTTCAAATTTATTTAGAGGATTAATAGCTTTAAATTAGTTAATTTATAAATTAAACAAATTACAAATAATTAAAAAAGATTAAAAGTGTATTATTCACAATATATATATTTGAATACTTTTCTTCATCTTTTTTCTTAGTTTCATATTTAATTTTTTTTTGTTTCCTTCAACATCATTTCTACTTTCAATCATTCCTTACCCAAATCTTACATTTCAAATAGTTAAAATTAAATCCCAAAAGAACAAATAAATGAATGAATCTTTTTTCTCTCATCCCTCATCCTTTTTTCTTTTTTAATTGAATTTTGATACTTTTGGTTTACTTGGGTATGCCTTAAATTCCAAGGGCAGATCCAAGGAAGCTATAGGAGCGTAAGTCCTTCCCATCAACACAAAAAAAAAATAAAAATTTATTTGTTCAAACTTCAAAACATTGTTTTAAAAATATTTATGATGGCAAATATAATTTATCCAACTAACCTGCAATACAATTGGCACACATGCTAATAAAAGGCACTTATTAGTTATTCAAATATTTTTAATCTTTGAGTTCTGGATCCACTACTTAAATTAATCAATTAAAATATAAAACTATTGAACAAATTATATTCATTTAAATTATATTTAAGAGATGGTTTCTTTTCTTTTATGTTTGATGATTAAATAATTTAAAAAGTTTAAAAAGAATCACTGTTCAATTCAAACATAAAGGATATGATTGATTTAGATAGTTTAAATCTGTTAAATAAGAGTCTGATTGTTTTTGATGATTGATTGATTAAATGAATGAGATCAGTCAATTCTAGCTTTCTTCATTAGATGAAAAAGAAAAATAAATGAACAACTGATTCATTCTTTCTATTAGTCTTATCATTCAATACCATTCTTTATCAGAAACATTGTAATTGTTTTATTTTGTGAAACTAAAAATTAGTGACATTGAACAAACAATAATAGTTTGGAGATTTTTTTCAGTATCAGTCAATTAAACAAAATATATATAATTTCATTTTATATTATTAGATATAACAACTACAGATTCAAAAATAAGATATAAAGATATAAAATTAATTTCATAAGTGATAAAATATTTAAAGAAATTTACATGTACCAGTACAGGAAACACTTTAAATTTTGTAGCAATGTTAGTTTTCAATTAACAGTTGAAAGTTGGTATTTAGACTTCTAGTTTAATTGCATTTGTCATTCCTTTATTGGCTTCCTTATCTATGATGGTAAGAGTGATAAAAGTTCTTGTTAAGTCATTAAAATCATCCAAAAGAAACAAAGAATGTAAAGAAGACTATAATTGTAATGCATGTTCAATTAAAGCTAGCACATTGTCACAATTCATTATTAGAAGAATTTATAAGAAGTTTGAAGTATTTTTCTTTACAGAAATATAGTATATCAAGCACTCTGAAATAAATATCCTATTAAAAATATCAATTGAAATCATTTAATGCATTCAAATAATGCAAAATAGTGGAAATAGATATGAGATAATATGAATGGATTTGTCAATAGAACATTTGAAATCAATTCATTTATAGATCTATTCAAAGCTTGTAATTTTAAATGTTTGACTTTAGAAATATTTCAAATGCTTTTGCTAACTTTAACATCCAAACATATCAATTAGAACTAAATGAAATAATCTGAGATATATTAAAATCATTTAACATATTTTTATTATAAGTGACATTAATAATTCTGTATTTAAAGTATTTAACTTTATATTTTGGTTTGATTTTTATCTACAAAAGAAAAAGTTCCAAAAATATTCTCAAATTTCTCTCTTCAAGAAAAAATTTGAACACGTTTTAATGAGCACAGAAAATCAACTTAATTGTTTAAAGATTTTTGGGATTCTCTTCCACTTCCACCATACAGAAAATGCAAAAATAATAGTGTAAAATATATTTGGTAAAACAATATTTAAATAGATATCTGTATTACATAAAATACTACGTTTAGAAATTAGTAATTTACACAAAATTAACAATGAAACACATAAAATTCTTGGAAATACTTATGGAATGTTGATCCTCCAAGATTTTGAAACATTCATGCCAAATTTATTGGCTTGCACTATAGAGTTTGTAAATTACATCAATCTTTTTAATAACATTTGATATGTAAGTAAATTATGTATTTTGTTTCATACACATTAATACATTTTTCTTGAAATTACAAAATGTTTGAACATTTTCTTTATATGAATGAAACTTGATTCTTCAAGACAAAACTGTTTTTACAAATCAGCTGATAATAAAATAAAATGCAGAACTATTCACAAAAACTATTTTTTAATATAGCAAAATCTAACATTTTTCCACAGGTTTCCATCTTAAAAATAGCATAACTGTCTGTCATTTGTTTTCAATGAATGAAAATATTTTGATGCAAATCTGATTCAGAAATTGTAATTTTATTATAGAAACTTATATTTCTTTATTATACTCCTTGTATTTTATTGAAATTTATTGTTATATTATTCAATGTAAATTTCTTTTCATCTAATAATGTTCTTTTAATTGGTTTGTCCAGAAGTATTACATTATATATGCAAAAAGAATGCTTTGGACATTTCTTTTTAAAGTAATAGTAAAAACTGCAAAATGTGTTTTAATATTCGATGTATAATTAATTGCATTACAAATCTTTTATCTGATGTATGAATCTTTTAATGTATTTTAATATTGGACCAATGATGTTTTCAGAACCAAAATATTATATGCCATAAATGATCATAACACTTTTAGCCAAATTCTTAAAAATATGTATGCCTACATCAAATGTCATATGTATTTTTCTGTAATACTTTTAAATTCACAGAGTTAGAGTTACCATAAGTAAAATCAGAAATCAGGATATTATGACATAGCATTGTAATAAAAATTAATGGATATCCACCATTAGGTAGATAGATAGCTATTCTGGAAAATAAGTGAATAATTCTAATTAAGTTGATTTTATTGAATATATTTTATTATTTGTTATTACATTAAATATTATAAGTTTATTCTTAGAAAACCCATTGTGGATCTGGATCTGGGGCCAAAACTGTAATGGACAGGATTAAATGTAAAATTCCTCTTAGTGTCTATGGGACAAAAAGAGCAAAATAGCAATGGAGCTAAACCATGGACAGATGTAAACATTGATTGATCCATTGTCAATGATTGCACAAAACCATTGATGGCTTTGAGGCCATTGTACAGCACTACACAGGGTCGCAGAACATGATCTGTACACCAAAGATCACTAAAGAGGATGCATGTGAGATGTAAGGACAGCTGGAGCATGCATGCATTTGCTATTGCCTACAACTTTTTTAAATACAAATTGGAATATTTATTAGTAGAAATAAACAAATTGGGACATTTTTGGAAAAGTTTTCTAATCAGGACAGTTTTCCAAATCAGGACATATGGCAACCCTACATAATAATAAACCTCTGTTAATTCCAACTTTGCATAACTCATGCAAATTTTTTCAAAACAGTAATTTAAAATTTCTTGACAATAGAAAAATTATAATTCATGAATGCTTTCGAATATCAAAAATTCTTTGCAATACAATGCATTATATTACTATAGTCAGTAAGTTACTAAAGACTGTACATTGCTGTATACCATACTGCCATGACATTTTTTGAGCTCATTTCCTATAATAATAAATTAAGCAGTATAAACTCAGCCCAGTAAAACTTCTGTATAGAGCCGATTGTAATATATTACTGTACTTATATCTATGTTCTCATTTTCCACGTTGTTAGAGAAAACATCCTGCAAACTCAGACAACTTCACTCCTATTGATCAAGTTAACAGGAGTTTATTGTACTAATGTATGAAATTTATTTTATTTAATAGTAATAATTTGAATATCAATTGATATGAAATCTTCCTGTTATCATGTCACAGTTTGAAATACCCATTCAAAACAATTCATATTAAATGATGATAATTTTTTGTCAGTCATTATCAATTAACATCCACTGATTTATTTCAAATGATATCAATTGATATTTTACTAGTGATGATAATAATAACAGATTATATATTAATTAATTAAACTGCATGTAACCAATACATTTAGCAAATATATCTGGACTACTCCAATTAAAAAGAATAACTAAAAAAGAAAGATAAAGTCAATGAACACTGCATATATAACCTATATCAAGCAAGAAGAAACTACAAGAAAGCAAATGTTTTTATCCATGTTTAACAGGCATTATCAGGCCCATTAAGCACAGATGAAAATGTGTACTTTCTTGTAGTTTCTTCTTGCTGGATATTGATTGTATGTGCAATGTTATATCGTATATACAGTTCCGAATAGTTGAATTGATAAAGAAAATCTTTGAACTAAATATTTAGAGTGTAAATTTGGTAAGATTCAAACTAATAAGAGCTTTGAGTTTATCAGCTGACACTGTTGTTGATGTAAAAATCTCATTTATAAGATAAAACAGAAATAAAATACTTTGTATACAAAAGATTGATAGAATTGTCAGAAGTCAAATGAATTATATTACAGTTAAGAAAATCAGCAGATTAATTAAAAATGATTATTTATATCTTACATCAGTCAAGATAATACTCTTAGAATCTAGTTAAGTAAATAATGAAATAAAAGTTTACAAAAACTTGTTTAAAAGTAAAAAAATAAAAAACAGTATCTAAATATAAATATAAACTTTGTGATAAGCTAAGGATAAGTAAATACAAAATCATCATTTAGAAAAGATTATTTTTACATTAACTGATGAAATATTTATCATTTATCAAATCAAATAACATCAAGATATTTTATTAATAATTTTTTCCCTTCGTTTTGGCTCTTTCTGCCCAGTGGGCACTAATGGGCTTTCTTTTAAGAAGGTTCTCATTGTGGTTTTGTAGGCCCACAATAAAGTAACAAGGTTGTAAAAGATGAGCTTTTTGCCCCAAATACATTGGGCAGACCACCCATTAAAAATTTCTGGGGTTGCTTGTCAGGATTAAATTTTGGGTTCCCCGGAATGATAGGCTGATGCTTTAATCATCTTGGCCATTCTGCTATCAAATTACTAATTATTAATTAGTAATTAAACAAATACAATAATGAAATAATCAAAACATAACTAAATTAAATATTTGTTACAAAAGTCAATTAATTATCAATTATATTGTATATTGTATAACAATACAGTTTCTTATCAAACTATAAATAATAAACTGAACAAAAGTTAATCAAATATTTTAGAACTAAATAAATACTTAAGAAAGATATGCCTCAGATCTTTTAAACTTTGAGTACTTGCATACTTTCAATTATAAAATTATAATTACATATGAATCTTAGGAAGAGAAGTCATAAGAATTTATTATTTAGTTCAATGATGCTTTTAAACTGTAAAAATGTATAAAAACAATTGAAAAAAAATTGTTTTTAAATAATTTTTTGATATTTATTTAGATATCTATTTATTTGGATTAACAAATATCTTAAATATTTAATATTGAAGATCAGTGATGAGCAACCTTTCTTGGATGCAGGATGCAAGGAAACTTTGTACTTTTCTACTTTTCTAGCAGGTTGTATAATTTTTTTCACATGGAGAATACCATATCCATCACTACACTAGGTATTAAAACAATTTATGCTAATGATATGCAAACTAGTAATATATAGTTTATTCTCACCTTTTCACTAATCATGTTTAATTTGAATATTTTTCATCTTAAATATTAGCAGAATTAGGGTTGTATAATGGTATAAGACATAAAACAGTAAAATAAAATTATGTTGCCAAATATCAGAATCTCACAAATTGCATGTGACTCAGGAGCTACAGATTACTGTAGATCAAAACAAAAGCATTAAAAATTAATTGATTGTTATGAAAAGCATGCATATTTTTATTATAACTAGAAGAGATTTTGAAAAAAATCAAAATGGTCATTTAATGAATGTATAAATAAATAAATAATTAAGGAATTAATTAACATGGTTAATTAATCCCTTGATGCTATCATATATATCAAAATCACATTAATCAAATACAAAAACATTTATGTTAAGTAAAGACAGCTGATAAAGCTACAATAATTAAAACTTCTGCCATTTTGTTGTATTGATTCAGAGTGCTTTTGGTGATATAAAACTATTCATTAACAAAGAGATTGAATAGTTTAATGTTATATAGTGATATGAAGATATAGAAAATCACTTCTCAAATGAATGGAAAATCAATTGAAAAAGTAGTTGAATATTTAAAACAATTTTTAACTGAACAGTTGTTAAGAGAATATGAAGACTACAGACAGTTTTTCTTCAAAAGTTCTTATGAAAAACAAGATGAAATTGTTGGAAATAAGATTAATTTTTTAATGAAATCTATACTTGCAGATATTTTGCCTCACAGCTTCATTCAGAGATAGTCTTTCTTAAAAGTTTGAAAATATCAAAAAAGCTATTATTATTTTACCAATTCTGATAAATAATAATAATATTATACTAAAAAGTTCAGTAATAAATATAAAATTATTATAAATACTGTAATAAAAGATTATACAAGTTAGTTAAGAAGAAAGAAACATTCAAGGATTTAAAATGAGAAATGTCAGACTTCAACAACAGTTGATGTATATATGAAATATATTCTAGCATCTAATTTGTAACTGAAGAAGACCTATAAAATAGAGGTCAAAAATGTTATTAATTCATTAAATTTGCTTGCCAGATAAAAAGAAGATTGTTTTCTGTTATTTCTGAGACCCTCATCTAGTTTCTACATATGTGCTAGCATCATTTGATAAAAATCATTAATGAAATACATTTAAAAAACAAATAAACAAAAAGCTATTATAATTATGTGATTTATGATAAAAACAAAGAATCTATACATCTAAGATATCTAGATATTAATAATTGATATTTGTTTTCCAACTATGAAAAGTGATATTTTGTGCAATAAACAAAGACAATATAATATTGATATAAACATAATGAAATACCTGATAATTTTGAAATCATGTATAGTACAATATTTGGAAATGAAACTTTAAAAATTCATACATTATTAAAACTCAAAGAATTGGACCAGATAAAAGAAACAGTTCTAAATATGGTTATGAAAACCAAATTGGTTAATAATTTTAATCACCTCTTTAAAAACCTTATTCTTATTTAGTAAGATGATAGAGAATATTCTTAAAAATTACTGTATATAAAATCATGTTCTGATATAAAAAATAAAAAATTTCAAGACAATAATTTGAAATGAAAATTTTATCACAGTACACAAACAAATAAAATAAAAATGCATTTTATTAAACCAGCTTATTTGTCCAATTGAATGTAATGAATCTCCTAAACCATTCAATTTCTACTAGAATATAATAAAAATAATGATAAAAAATGATTTATATTAGAAAATATTAATATTCTAGTCTTAGAAAGTTATCAAATTTTAATCTGTATAAATGAATATGTTAAAAACAAATATCTTGTACTGTATATCAACAAAGAAATTGCAAGAACTAGGAATAAACAGCTAACACCTGGTCACTAATTTCAAATTAATTAATATTGATAATAATATAATAATGTCAATAAATAAATAAAATAATCATTTTCAATTATTCTTTTAGACTGGGGGTCACCAAACCACGGTGCCTGCCGCCGCACTGTGCCACAAATGAGTTAAAATATAATTATTTATATGGAAATATCATAGATTGAAGGTGAACTTATTATATAGAAAAATTAAAATACAGCAAGTGTAAGTAAAAATGCCAAAATTGGTCCAATCTGATTTTTGCATTTGACAGTAATATAATTTTTAGGAAAATCAGTAGAATAAAAAATTTGGCGACTTTGGATATCAGAGCACTTTTTGTGTAAGTATTTGCTATGAAGTTTCTAAGAAAAGCGATTACGAGCTTGCTTCAGCCATCGTGTTTGTGTATTGGTAAATAAATATTTTGGTTTTCTTTATTTTTTTGTGTACTCAGTATACTATATTGAACAAAATGGTCAAAATCATCATTCTCTCAGTTATGTGGCCGCTGTGAAAAAAGTTTGGTGATCCCTGTTCTAAACTGATACAGTAAAAAATTATCAGCCAAATAGCCATATAATATTTGTCTGTAAGGAATCTGGATGCAAAGACTGATCTTGCAGTTTACCGCATGAGAAGTTTGAGAATTAGCACTGTTTACCATCTCTAACAGATACTGACCAACTTGTTACAAATCAATTCATTATGGCAAAATTAGAGACTATCCACGTAGCCCACATGTGCCGGCAGCGCTCTTTTCAGATAGGTAAGCTGAGGTAAACGATCCCGAGACCTTGCTTTAGAATTTTCATACTTATATTTTGATAAATGATATTGCTATTTTAATTAAAAATGATTCATAATGCACAGATTTCATTATCTAAGATATTTTAAGACCAAAACTTTGCTTTTTTTTTTATAAATAACACATAAGAAGTGATAAGTTTTCATTATTTCTATTAAAAAGAAATGTAAGCAAATAAAATTAACACCTTTACACATTTATTTCTTGTTTTTTATTTTACACATACATTATATATATACTACAGATATATATCATATGTATGTATGTATAAGGCCATATTAAGGGTTCACATTCTTCTAGAACAGCCCTGTATCCCACATAAAAGTCTCATAGAAAGTCTAATATCAATAATAAATTTAAAAATTATATTAAAATTCATAAAATATATAAATAAATAGAATATTGATAGTAATAATAAGACTTTTATACCATAGACTGTTTGACTGAAAAATACAAATGATTTTTTATCTGAAAGTATTGTTCTGGATTTTGTTTATTAGTACAGTACTGAGGTGAATTTCCATAAACAGAAATTTCTTAAATTAGTATATTAAAATAGGACCTTCATTTTTATTATTTGAATATTTTGATTCTGAATTTGAGATGATCACAAGACTAGTTTTATAACTTTATTATTTTTTTTTGAGTCATTTTCTGGAAGTGTATAGAACTTTCCATTATCACAAACTGTTACTATAAGTAGCATTCCAAGCAGTAAATTTTACAAGTATTTGATGATGATAATGATTGTACTAAATGAAAGTTTTATTAAATATTAGGTAAATATCAGAATTATTGAAAATATTTGATGGTAGTTGCATCAGTTAGTTATCTTTTTTCATTGATACCCGCTAACTTAATTTAAATCTCTGTTTACAGTTAATAATAATTTTTTAATATATCCAATTCTTAAAATTTTTAAAATTATCTGTATTAATCTTAACTGAAACTTACTTTTACACATGAAATCCGCAGAAGTTTATTAAAATTATTTTAAGTACAGTATAACATAAACACTAAACTTTACATATTTGAAAAAGGTTAAGAAAAAGATCTTGGATTAAATTATTCTATAAATTTTATAGACAGGATGCCACAGAATAATTTAATCCAATATCTTTTTTTTTTTTTTNAAATTTTTATAGGAATTTTTTTTATCTATCACTCAAAGGATATAGATGTATATTATAAATTACCATAATTGGAATCTGGCAACCATGGCATTTAGTAATGGTGACCAGATTCCAATTTCTAATTATTAATTATAACTTTTAAAGTTTCTTCATTAAGCAATTTTAATTTTACAGTTAGAATGTTTTTTAACATCATTAGTTTTATGCAAAAACAAAACCTTTATTATAGAATATGCTTTTTTATTTAATGCATCGATAACAAAATTATCTACTTCTAGAAATATTCATAAACTGTATCGGGGTCAATCCGTATAAATATTGGGGACGTCCAATGACAAAATGGCTAAGAAAAATTTCTCGTTGTTGGGTTTCCAGCGGATATGGAAAATAAGATGTATTTGTTGAATACAATACTGGTTTCTACTTTTAATTTTTGTCCTAGGTACGAAATAAACATACATTGCAAAAGGAAACAATTTTCTGGTGCAAAAATATGGGAGGGAATAAGTCCCTTCTGTCAAATATACTGTATATCAACGCCCATGGCCCAGTAATAGACCGTCAATGAATTTTCACTTATCAACTCCGTTACCATAAGATCATTTACCAGTCATCGGGAGAGGTAAAAAGAAAATAAATAGTAGTAATGCAAAATGCATAATGTTTAAAATATTAGCACCAATATTATTAATTAAAATTACTATTTAAAATATTGAATATCGGCGCCGACAATGACAAACTTGAAAATGCTTTAAAAGCGAATATCGGTTAACTGTAAAATGAAAATGCTTATTAACAAACCTTTTTGTTCCCTGCCCGAACAAACGGCAAACGAATACTTTCTAGTTGGAAAAAAAGTTTGATTACAAAAATTTAGAAAACAGATGCAACGAAACGCTTGCATTTAATATGCTTTCGTCATTGTATTTCTAAATCTTCAAACTTTTCCTACGCTCGAGAACTATTGTGAAATTTTAAGTTATAAATTTAAAGAAATAAAAAACGCGTGAAAAGACTCGACTGTCGTTTTTATTTTCTAAGTAATAAAATTATTAATAAAACTTCTTATAGTTTATAAATACTTTTTTATAAGTATCTTCGCGGAATCCTAAGAACCCGCAAATAGTAATCGAATATTACTATTGGAAATCTACAGCAATTACCAGAAAACACGCGCTTAAATTCTTCTGTAATATTATGTGCGTACGTATATCCAGTTTACAATTATTTGCCAGTCAAATTTTTATTAAATAACAAAAAAAGTTTAGTCTCTGCGTTTAAAAATTGAAAATTGTATGCGCGTGTATTAGCCTATTAATTTTTTCCCTTTAATTTTTTTTTTTTTTTTTGCAATGATTTACACAAATGAGTCATAGAGTTGATTATACAAAACATCAAATTTATCTTTTCCCGAAAGGTTGGTGTCCGATAGTCTATAATTTTAAAGATATCGAACGGAACGACTACCTGGAATACATCGATACGTCATAAAGATGGCCTTTATCGAGGAACGAGAGAATTGGCTGCAAAACTATTTGGAACTGGTCACTCCGACCAAATATCCGGATTTTATAACAACGAAAGAATGATAAGTACCCGAGGGCAAACTTCCAGACGAGTGCTGACCGTTTGCCTCTGGTTAAAAAGAAAAAAATGTAAAAGACCGAAGATCGAGAATCCGGTTGAACTAACCGTAAAAATGGCATCTCGATTACTTTTCAGAGCGGCATGTTTTAGAAAACCTTTGACAATAGTTGTTGGGCCAGTAGTTATAAGCTTCTAGATTGAAAAACTAGATACAGAAAGAAAAAATACAAATGCAAAAGTTTAAAAACCGTCAAAAACATTTTTATAATGACACGCTTAAGTTTATTCGTAATTATTTTGTTGGCGTTATCCAAATAATGATTTAAACTTCCCGTCTTCGTTAACCTACTGAAGGATTCTCATTCTACTTTAGACGAATATAAATTCAAAGAGCAAGATTGCGCAATTTACGACTCCTCGTGTTTTTACTTCCTGTATTATTTTTCATTGTATATTTTTTCTCTTTGATTTTTGAAGATATTTAAAATTATGATTTTTATAATTTCTTTCTTAACAGGATGTAATTTTCTTTTGTAAATATTACCTTCGGTTGACGATACTATGTAGAGATGATGTGTTTTATTATATATATATTGAAAGGAGACTTTGTTATCGATACGATAAATATGCGCTTTTGTCTTCAAAAAACTTTATCGAAGTTCTTTAAAAACGAATATATTTTCGTGACTCTTCCAAAGTCGTATTCACGAACACAAATTTGATCGTTAATGAAAATCGAGTAAAATTATATTGATTTTAATTTATTTAAAATTTCTTCTTTTGTTTAAGTTAATTATTTTCTTTATCCTATTTTACTTACTTTAGTATTAAAGAATGATTTGTCATAATAAAGGCAACGTTCGTAAACTTATTTAAGTACTTGTTATACAGTATATTTTTAGCAATAAAATAATAAATTCTTTAATAATATAGAATTTATTAATTTTAAGCGCGGGTTTAAAATACTGCGAGTAACAATGCGGGCTAACATCTATTTTATTTTATAAAGCTTACAATATACAAATTTTTCTCTTTTTATCCACTGGAGTATTTTCGACACTCTATCCGTCATCGGTCAGTTGATACGGGGATACTATAACAGAGTTTATAGAAAAGTAAGCCACGCGATATTTTTCGAATGACTTACTCGAATGCTAACTTATTTCGTTTATAATTTTGACGTTAATATTTCGGAAAGAAACATTCTAAATTTTCGTTTTATAATTAAAGATTCTTTCCGCGAATCGTGAAATATAACCTTTAGACACGAAGAAGGGTATTTCGATTCGGAACTACCAAAAAACTTCTTTTCAAAAAAGTTAAATGTGGAAAAACCTTTATTGGAAATTTCTATTTTAGTAACGTTCCTTACGGTTAAATCAACAATAATGCAGACTGATCCGTCTACAGGAAGTCTCGCTTTGCCCGTTCTGTTGACTGTTTCGTTCGCTGCCGAGTCAGCCCTTTTTCTCGTGGCTGCCAGCCAATAATATCTACTCGCAGTTTCATTTTATTTAGCCCCTTACACCTACACAACAGTTATTAACTGTAGAATATTAATAACTTAGTATCGGACATTTTTTAAATAACAACTCTTATATAGTTATGTTTATGGCTATACATTTTAAACACAATACGATAAAGTTAATGCCGAATTATAAATTAATATATTTTCTGATATATGTAATCTTTGTAAAGATCTGTAGCTTAATATTTCTATAATATCGCTGTTTTTATACGAAATGCTATACGTAATATTTTTTCCAAAGAGCCGTAATTAATATACGGCTAATGAACTGTGGGCGTATAGAATAATAGTGATAAATTACAGAATAAAGTATGCGTTAACTCAAGATTCTTATATTTTTAATTTAATTTATTTAAACATGGTTAAATTAAAAATTATCATTGTTTTAAAAATTACAAGTTATTAAATTCTAATTTAATTAAAATGAAAATTTTTACGTTTCGTTAATTTCGAGTTTGACCGACGTAACGTTAATCATTTTTAGTTTTACGTTTTAAAGCGTAAGTAATTAAAGATATAGATTTATAACAATAATATAAATAACAGTAACGAGTTAACGAAATGCTTTAATTCCATATAAAAGTCAATATATTTGTAAATAAACTATATTTTATAATTTGAAAAATGAAATTCAAAATTTAACAGGTTCTTTACATTAAAAATTTTTATACATTATGCGAAAGGTTTTGGCAAGTAATCCTTGTCTGAAAATAGTCTAAATTTGCAGGAAGTTATTAGGTCAAGGGGGATTCGACGGTTTACGAGATCTTAAAATTGGTCGTTCCTGTTTTAAAATGAAAAGAAGCTTTCTCGTATTATTTCGGTGAAAATGTACGGGTTAATATATTTCCTTCGTTAATCCGACAATATTTTCTTAACTCGAATTTCCGAACAACGATTGAAATTTTTAAAAATCGGCAATGCGTGGATGAGTTATAAAACTGTAAAATTAAAATCAAATGAACAACCGCGTATCTATAAATTCATCCGCGATGAAAAAAGAAAGCAGTAATTCACGAGATTTTTTAATATTGTCGTTCCTATTTATTTAGGTCTAATACGGTACTTACGTTTGTGTTCTCGATATTTCAGTTTTTTCTTGATTAATTTTATTTCGCTACAACATTATCTTCTAATTAAAACGTGACAATATTTTAATTATATAATATTGTGCGGTTCTATTAAATAAGATTTTAGGAGTCCGTAGCCCATTTCGTCAAATTTAATTTCTAACATTTTTTATTCATACGTCTTCGTCCTCTTTATTTATCCGAAAAAGGGACCGAATTCTAATTCTGATAGATGCGCGTTACGGGCGATTATCTATTTTCGGAAATGATTCTCGGAACGTCATCTGGAGTTCGAAGCGATGCAAATGAAAAGAAAAATGACAAAATTTTCTGCGATTTGAAATAAGATTGTTAAAACGAGCCAACTAAAATTCTTCGCTACTTTGGGAAAAATCAAAATATCTCGTAATAGTTTCTAAATTATTTACGGCCAAATCATACTTCGTCTCGTTTTTATCGCTTTTATTAGAATCGTACTATTGCGGAAATTGCGTATCATTAATATTTTTGTAATTCACGCTTTTGATTAGCAAAGTATCTAATTTTTCCCTTTCTTTTACTTAAAATGCTGGTGCCAGCTTAAGCAAAATAGAAGTAAATCTTCAGACTGGAAATCAATTGATTAAATCGAAAGAAAGATGATTTTATAATTAAGAAGAAAGCGCTTATTTTATTCTACAGAAGTATATTTTATGACTTCGCGGGACATCAAAATTAGATATTTCAAATACGGAAAGCCAAGATTAACCCCAAAAATCAATAGAATCGATTACAAATGTAAAATTCAACATCCTTAGTGAAAAACAACCGAAGAAGAATATATTCCACTCAATCTCGGAATAACAAAATATTCTGTCAAATTTAGCTGGAGAGAAACTTCCAACGGTCCAACGGATGTCCAATCCGGAAGATCCGTTCGTCGACGACCAAAGACGAATTACAAAAATACTACGACAAATATCGGTTAGTTTTAAAATTAAATTAAATAACTGTCGTTTACATTATTGGATTACATTATCGAAAAGTAAAACGTAACAATATTTGGAACAATACGCTATATTTATTTTAAATTATTATTTATAGTCACCGTCGGTCGAGTTCGTGTTTATTTCGAATGGAAAAAAGTAAATAATTTCCATTGCAAAAGTCGTGGGGTGAGTTTTTTACGTAATTACTAACAGATTACAAAATCAATTTATGTCGACCAAAATATAATTCTTAAACGATATTTTATCTTCCGAACTACGAAGCCAAGTGGCGTATCCATATTATTTAAATTAACATAAACAGTACTTAGGCATTTTTTAGAATTTAATATAGGTTTATAATATTACAAGACAGTTTTTCTATTTCATCTAAAGTCTTAATTTGAAGACTCGTTAAACAAAAAATATTAAAATATCTATTTATTCGTTCGTCGAATAATCTATATCTATACTAATATTATAAAGAGGTAATGTTTGTAAGTAAGTAAGTTTGGATATAGCGGGTAATCTCCGAAACTACCCATCCGATTTCAAAAATTCTTTCACCAATATTTAGAATGGAACTTCGGGGTGGACATAGGCTATATATTATTCCGTTAAACATTCGTATAAATTAAAAAATATCATCTAGGTTAAGGCTTTTATGTCCAACAGATGGCGCTACAGGTACGACGCCCTAAGTTTGCTTTTCTGTGAAAATGAACTAAAGCAGATCATCTTCTATCTATCTATATAAATAAAAATGTAATGTTCGTTTGTTCCTGCCGATTCCTTTGAAATTTTGACACAACGCTGCATTCGAATACGCACGTGTTTTTATATAATACACGTGTCGAAATTCCCCCCACTGGGGGAAGATGGACGGAATTAATGCTTTGAAGAACTCTGCTTCTATTTATACTATTTTAGATGCGGGTTTTAGCGTTTTTGATCGCGTTTTAATAGGGTACGTCGAGAGAATGTACACTAAGAAGAAATTTTTCGACAAATTTCTCCCCCACGGGGGAAGTGTTATACATTTATAATAGATACATTTTGAGCCACAACAACGCGTGGCGGGGTCTGCTAGTTTACGATAAAGACGGCGAAAGTAGTCATCGACGAGACAGACGTTTGACAATTCTTATAAACGCGAGAAAATACAGCATAAATTAGAGAAATTATAAAAGTATCGAAGACACACAAAATATATTGTATCGACTGACGCAAGAATATAGATATATAACCATAAACTATAATAACGATCAAACGTTTTGCATTAAAACGCTATGGACGATAAATTATTTCGTCAGAAGCGAGTGTAGAAAACTTTCTTAAAATTGACCGAGTCCGGCGGCCGGCCACAAATTTCGCAATTTAAAGAAAGGTCTTAATCAATCCACGACCAAGATAACCGCAGATAAGTTCCGTCCTTCCAACCGTTTACTCTTCCAATTACCGTATCTGTTTAATATTTAAAACACGATGACATTTGGATTTTCCGAGTAGAAAAAAGTTGTTTTCTGCACATTTAACCCTTTGGAAATACGGCGCGAACGGCTGTCGGAAGAAAATTAAGCAACGAGGAAGATTTCTTAAAATATACAGATTATTAGTAGATTATGGCCGGTACTTACAAAATAGTGGTATCTTCGGCTACTTCGGGAACTTTTTCTAATTGTAAAAACATGCATCTGACTGTGGTTCGGAAGCAGAGGCATCTGTAAGGACAAAATGCAAACGCGGGAGAGGCCGCGCCGACGATAAATAGCAATAAGAGAATAATAGCCATATTCTGTAGCTGGGAACTCGGCTTTCTCCCACTTCTACCGCACGCCTCGTGACTTAACTCACCGACCGACCCCACTCGGCTCCGGCTATATACACCGCCTCGGCTCGCTCTTTTGCCCATCCGCCACAAAACCTAGTTCCCGAGTTTAATACCTTTCCTCGTTCCTTCGTCGCCATTTTAATTACCGTTTATGATATCCCGAAAATAACACCCTTCCTANATTAATTATAACTTTTAAAGTTTCTTCATTAAGCAATTTTAATTTTACAGTTAGAATGTTTTTTAACATCATTAGTTTTATGCAAAAACAAAACCTTTATTATAGAATATGCTTTTTTATTTAATGCATCGATAACAAAATTATCTACTTCTAGAAATATTCATAAACTGTATCGGGGTCAATCCGTATAAATATTGGGGACGTCCAATGACAAAATGGCTAAGAAAAATTTCTCGTTGTTGGGTTTCCAGCGGATATGGAAAATAAGATGTATTTGTTGAATACAATACTGGTTTCTACTTTTAATTTTTGTCCTAGGTACGAAATAAACATACATTGCAAAAGGAAACAATTTTCTGGTGCAAAAATATGGGAGGGAATAAGTCCCTTCTGTCAAATATACTGTATATCAACGCCCATGGCCCAGTAATAGACCGTCAATGAATTTTCACTTATCAACTCCGTTACCATAAGATCATTTACCAGTCATCGGGAGAGGTAAAAAGAAAATAAATAGTAGTAATGCAAAATGCATAATGTTTAAAATATTAGCACCAATATTATTAATTAAAATTACTATTTAAAATATTGAATATCGGCGCCGACAATGACAAACTTGAAAATGCTTTAAAAGCGAATATCGGTTAACTGTAAAATGAAAATGCTTATTAACAAACCTTTTTGTTCCCTGCCCGAACAAACGGCAAACGAATACTTTCTAGTTGGAAAAAAAGTTTGATTACAAAAATTTAGAAAACAGATGCAACGAAACGCTTGCATTTAATATGCTTTCGTCATTGTATTTCTAAATCTTCAAACTTTTCCTACGCTCGAGAACTATTGTGAAATTTTAAGTTATAAATTTAAAGAAATAAAAAACGCGTGAAAAGACTCGACTGTCGTTTTTATTTTCTAAGTAATAAAATTATTAATAAAACTTCTTATAGTTTATAAATACTTTTTTATAAGTATCTTCGCGGAATCCTAAGAACCCGCAAATAGTAATCGAATATTACTATTGGAAATCTACAGCAATTACCAGAAAACACGCGCTTAAATTCTTCTGTAATATTATGTGCGTACGTATATCCAGTTTACAATTATTTGCCAGTCAAATTTTTATTAAATAACAAAAAAAGTTTAGTCTCTGCGTTTAAAAATTGAAAATTGTATGCGCGTGTATTAGCCTATTAATTTTTTCCCTTTAATTTTTTTTTTTTTTTTTTCAATGATTTACACAAATGAGTCATAGAGTTGATTATACAAAACATCAAATTTATCTTTTCCCGAAAGGTTGGTGTCCGATAGTCTATAATTTTAAAGATATCGAAAGGAACGACTACCTGGAATACATCGATACGTCATAAAGATGGCCTTTATCGAGGAACGAGAGAATTGGCTGCAAAACTATTTGGAACTGGTCACTCCGACCAAATATCCGGATTTTATAACAACGAAAGAATGATAAGTACCCGAGGGCAAACTTCCAGACGAGTGCTGACCGTTTGCCTCTGGTTAAAAAGAAAAAAATGTAAAAGACCGAAGATCGAGAATCCGGTTGAACTAACCGTAAAAATGGCATCTCGATTACTTTTCAGAGCGGCATGTTTTAGAAAACCTTTGACAATAGTTGTTGGGCCAGTAGTTATAAGCTTCTAGATTGAAAAACTAGATACAGAAAGAAAAAATACAAATGCAAAAGTTTAAAAACCGTCAAAAACATTTTTATAATGACACGCTTAAGTTTATTCGTAATTATTTTGTTGGCGTTATCCAAATAATGATTTAAACTTCCCGTCTTCGTTAACCTACTGAAGGATTCTCATTCTACTTTAGACGAATATAAATTCAAAGAGCAAGATTGCGCAATTTACGACTCCTCGTGTTTTTACTTCCTGTATTATTTTTCATTGTATATTTTTTCTCTTTGATTTTTGAAGATATTTAAAATTATGATTTTTATAATTTCTTTCTTAACAGGATGTAATTTTCTTTTGTAAATATTACCTTCGGTTGACGATACTATGTAGAGATGATGTGTTTTATTATATATATATTGAAAGGAGACTTTGTTATCGATACGATAAATATGCGCTTTTGTCTTCAAAAAACTTTATCGAAGTTCTTTAAAAACGAATATATTTTCGTGACTCTTCCAAAGTCGTATTCACGAACACAAATTTGATCGTTAATGAAAATCGAGTAAAATTATATTGATTTTAATTTATTTAAAATTTCTTCTTTTGTTTAAGTTAATTATTTTCTTTATCCTATTTTACTTACTTTAGTATTAAAGAATGATTTGTCATAATAAAGGCAACGTTCGTAAACTTATTTAAGTACTTGTTATACAGTATATTTTTAGCAATAAAATAATAAATTCTTTAATAATATAGAATTTATTAATTTTAAGCGCGGGTTTAAAATACTGCGAGTAACAATGCGGGCTAACATCTATTTTATTTTATAAAGCTTACAATATACAAATTTTTCTCTTTTTATCCACTGGAGTATTTTCGACACTCTATCCGTCATCGGTCAGTTGATACGGGGATACTATAACAGAGTTTATAGAAAAGTAAGCCACGCGATATTTTTCGAATGACTTACTCGAATGCTAACTTATTTCGTTTATAATTTTGACGTTAATATTTCGGAAAGAAACATTCTAAATTTTCGTTTTATAATTAAAGATTCTTTCCGCGAATCGTGAAATATAACCTTTAGACACGAAGAAGGGTATTTCGATTCGGAGCTACCAAAAAACTTCTTTACAAAAAAGTTAAATGTGGAAAAACCTTTATTGGAAATTTCTATTTTAGTAACGTTCCTTACGGTTAAATCAACAATAATGCAGACTGATCCGTCTACAGGAAGTCTCGCTTTGCCCGTTCTGTTGACTGTTTCGTTCGCTGCCGAGTCAGCCCTTTTTCTCGTGGCTGCCAGCCAATAATATCTACTCGCAGTTTCATTTTATTTAGCCCCTTACACCTACACAACAGTTATTAACTGTAGAATATTAATAACTTAGTATCGGACATTTTTTAAATAACAACTCTTATATAGTTATGTTTATGGCTATACATTTTAAACACAATACGATAAAGTTAATGCCGAATTATAAATTAATATATTTTCTGATATATGTAATCTTTGTAAAGATCTGTAGCTTAATATTTCTATAATATCGCTGTTTTTATACGAAATGCTATACGTAATATTTTTTCCAAAGAGCCGTAATTAATATACGGCTAATGAACTGTGGGCGTATAGAATAATAGTGATAAATTACAGAATAAAGTATGCGTTAACTCAAGATTCTTATATTTTTAATTTAATTTATTTAAACATGGTTAAATTAAAAATTATCATTGTTTTAAAAATTACAAGTTATTAAATTCTAATTTAATTAAAATGAAAATTTTTACGTTTCGTTAATTTCGAGTTTGACCGACGTAACGTTAATCATTTTTAGTTTTACGTTTTAAAGCGTAAGTAATTAAAGATATAGATTTATAACAATAATATAAATAACAGTAACGAGTTAACGAAATGCTTTAATTCCATATAAAAGTCAATATATTTGTAAATAAACTATATTTTATAATTTGAAAAATGAAATTCAAAATTTAACAGGTTCTTTACATTAAAAATTTTTATACATTATGCGAAAGGTTTTGGCAAGTAATCCTTGTCTGAAAATAGTCTAAATTTGCAGGAAGTTATTAGGTCAAGGGGGATTCGACGGTTTACGAGATCTTAAAATTGGTCGTTCCTGTTTTAAAATGAAAAGAAGCTTTCTCGTATTATTTCGGTGAAAATGTACGGGTTAATATATTTCCTTCGTTAATCCGACAATATTTTCTTAACTCGAATTTCCGAACAACGATTGAAATTTTTAAAAATCGGCAATGCGTGGATGAGTTATAAAACTGTAAAATTAAAATCAAATGAACAACCGCGTATCTATAAATTCATCCGCGATGAAAAAAGAAAGCAGTAATTCACGAGATTTTTTAATATTGTCGTTCCTATTTATTTAGGTCTAATACGGTACTTACGTTTGTGTTCTCGATATTTCAGTTTTTTCTTGATTAATTTTATTTCGCTACAACATTATCTTCTAATTAAAACGTGACAATATCTTAATTATATAATATTGTGCGGTTCTATTAAATAAGATTTTAGGAGTCCGTAGCCCATTTCGTCAAATTTAATTTCTAACATTTTTTATTCATACGTCTTCGTCCTCTTTATTTATCCGAAAAAGGGACCGAATTCTAATTCTGATAGATGCGCGTTACGGGCGATTATCTATTTTCGGAAATGATTCTCGGAACGTCATCTGGAGTTCGAAGCGATGCAAATGAAAAGAAAAATGACAAAATTTTCTGCGATTTGAAATAAGATTGTTAAAACGAGCCAACTAAAATTCTTCGCTACTTTGGGAAAAATCAAAATATCTCGTAATAGTTTCTAAATTATTTACGGCCAAATCATACTTCGTCTCGTTTTTATCGCTTTTATTAGAATCGTACTATTGCGGAAATTGCGTATCATTAATATTTTTGTAATTCACGCTTTTGATTAGCAAAGTATCTAATTTTTCCCTTTCTTTTACTTAAAATGCTGGTGCCAGCTTAAGCAAAATAGAAGTAAATCTTCAGACTGGAAATCAATTGATTAAATCGAAAGAAAGATGATTTTATAATTAAGAAGAAAGCGCTTATTTTATTCTACAGAAGTATATTTTATGACTTCGCGGGACATCAAAATTAGATATTTCAAATACGGAAAGCCAAGATTAACCCCAAAAATCAATAGAATCGATTACAAATGTAAAATTCAACATCCTTAGTGAAAAACAACCGAAGAAGAATATATTCCACTCAATCTCGGAATAACAAAATATTCTGTCAAATTTAGCTGGAGAGAAACTTCCAACGGTCCAACGGATGTCCAATCCGGAAGATCCGTTCGTCGACGACCAAAGACGAATTACAAAAATACTACGACAAATATCGGTTAGTTTTAAAATTAAATTAAATAACTGTCGTTTACATTATTGGATTACATTATCGAAAAGTAAAACGTAACAATATTTGGAACAATACGCTATATTTATTTTAAATTATTATTTATAGTCACCGTCGGTCGAGTTCGTGTTTATTTCGAATGGAAAAAAGTAAATAATTTCCATTGCAAAAGTCGTGGGGTGAGTTTTTTACGTAATTACTAACAGATTACAAAATCAATTTATGTCGACCAAAATATAATTCTTAAACGATATTTTATCTTCCGAACTACGAAGCCAAGTGGCGTATCCATATTATTTAAATTAACATAAACAGTACTTAGGCATTTTTTAGAATTTAATATAGGTTTATAATATTACAAGACAGTTTTTCTATTTCATCTAAAGTCTTAATTTGAAGACTCGTTAAACAAAAAATATTAAAATATCTATTTATTCGTTCGTCGAATAATCTATATCTATACTAATATTATAAAGAGGTAATGTTTGTAAGTAAGTAAGTTTGGATATAGCGGGTAATCTCCGAAACTACCCATCCGATTTCAAAAATTCTTTCACCAATATTTAGAATGGAACTTCGGGGTGGACATAGGCTATATATTATTCCGTTAAACATTCGTATAAATTAAAAAATATCATCTAGGTTAAGGCTTTTATGTCCAACAGATGGCGCTACAGGTACGACGCCCTAAGTTTGCTTTTCTGCGAGGCATTACGCTTTTCTGTGAAAATGAACTAAAGCGGATCATCTTCTATCTATCTATATAAATAAAAATGTAATGTTCGTTTGTTCCTGCCGATTCCTTTGAAATTTTGACACAACGCTGCATTCGAATACGCACGTGTTTTTATATAATACACGTGTCGAAATTCCCCCCACTGGGGGAAGATGGACGGAATTAATGCTTTGAAGAACTCTGCTTCTATTTATACTATTTTAGATGCGGGTTTTAGCGTTTTTGATCGCGTTTTAATAGGGTACGTCGAGAGAATGTACACTAAGAAGAAATTTTTCGACAAATTTCTCCCCCACGGGGGAAGTGTTATACATTTATAATAGATACATTTTGAGCCACAACAACGCGTGGCGGGGTCTGCTAGTTTACGATAAAGACGGCGAAAGTAGTCATCGACGAGACAGACGTTTGACAATTCTTATAAACGCGAGAAAATACAGCATAAATTAGAGAAATTATAAAAGTATCGAAGACACACAAAATATATTGTATCGACTGACGCAAGAATATAGATATATAACCATAAACTATAATAACGATCAAACGTTTTGCATTAAAACGCTATGGACGATAAATTATTTCGTCAGAAGCGAGTGTAGAAAACTTTCTTAAAATTGACCGAGTCCGGCGGCCGGCCACAAATTTCGCAATTTAAAGAAAGGTCTTAATCAATCCACGACCAAGATAACCGCAGATAAGTTCCGTCCTTCCAACCGTTTACTCTTCCAATTACCGTATCTGTTTAATATTTAAAACACGATGACATTTGGATTTTCCGAGTAGAAAAAAGTTGTTTTCTGCACATTTAACCCTTTGGAAATACGGCGCGAACGGCTGTCGGAAGAAAATTAAGCAACGAGGAAGATTTCTTAAAATATACAGATTATTAGTAGATTATGGCCGGTACTTACAAAATAGTGGTATCTTCGGCTACTTCGGGAACTTTTTCTAATTGTAAAAACATGCATCTGACTGTGGTTCGGAAGCAGAGGCATCTGTAAGGACAAAATGCAAACGCGGGAGAGGCCGCGCCGACGATAAATAGCAATAAGAGAATAATAGCCATATTCTGTAGCTGGGAACTCGGCTTTCTCCCACTTCTACCGCACGCCTCGTGACTTAACTCACCGACCGACCCCACTCGGCTCCGGCTATATACACCGCCTCGGCTCGCTCTTTTGCCCATCCGCCACAAAACCTAGTTCCCGAGTTTAATACCTTTCCTCGTTCCTTCGTCGCCATTTTAATTACCGTTTATGATATCCCGAAAATAACACCCTTCCTAACTTTGTTTAATTGCCGTTTTTTAACTCGTAGATTAATCGTTACCCGCCGCGTACTACTACGCCGAGTCCGTCGGTCACCCATCGGAAACACCAAATTTGACCCCCGGCAATGGCCGAGTACAAAGGTTTCGAAATTAATTAAGGCCGGGGAATTTTTCCCCGTAGAACTTTTGCCAGAAAATCATCGCCATCCGATTACATTTATAGAAATTAATAAATATTTAAATATATCTGGAAATGCCAATCTCTCCATTCTCGAAACGCGCCGTAAAATCAATTTTATACATAAACGTCCACCGATTAATCTTAAACTTACGAATAAAAAATAAATTTAAAATTTCTCCAGACTCGTTAAATTCTGATTAATAATTTCTATCGACCGACGGCCGTTAAATCCGAAAAACTTACGCATCTCGATTGTTTAAGACACATATTTCTTGACTTTAGGCGTTAAGGAAAAAGTAAGAATATTACAGCTAGTATACAATTACGGTACTCGGTTGAAAAACGAAGCCAATAGCCTAATAGAAATTAATACTGAAATTAAAATATTTAAAGGAATTGGCAAAGAGAATCGAAATAAAACGTAATTTATAATACAGTATATAAATGTAACTAAATCAGAATATTTTCGTAATTATCGTTGTCTTCTGTTAATTTATCGAGTATCGGAGTTATTCGATATCGAAAACAACGAGGCGAGAGTAAATTACAAAATTTACGATATTTATTTAAAATACTCTAACGACTACAAAATATTAAAGATCCGAAAATCTTATTAAATTATTAATACATTTTTAACACGATTATTTTTCTAATATTACTGGAACATTTATTTTACATCGACTAATCGATCGTATTATAACGGGAGATATTCGTTACCGTTTTGTGAAAAATCGACCAACTATTTTTCTACGTAAAATAATCAACTTGGACGAAGGAATGTAAATCCAATTAGGGCATGGAAACGAAATTAAAGCTGTTGAGAGAATCTGTATTTTCTCCGAGTCGAGGCGGGATATAGGCCTATATTTTATTAAGTTTGGTTAACTCCCGAGATGCTATCGGAGTAAATTTTTTGCTTACCCTATAAATTAATCCGTAGAATTATAGATTCTTCCACAATATCCATTATTCTCGTAATTAATTCCGAATAAGCGATTAGGAATTTTCGTAAAATTGGACGGATTACCACCCGGCCAATTCCTAGGGGTCGGTCGATAAATTTCTCGGGTCGTCAGGGACTGATTAAAAATTTATTTTTATTATGTTTAAAACTACAGTTAGAATAAAATAATTAACGATAATATCAATTATCTTTAAGCTTTATTAAGGCGAAATGCAATTTTAAAATGTCGTTTTGGATTTAATAAAACTTTTTAATATTAATTCCTATTTGATTTTTTTTCTTTCGTCCTATTCGTAATTTATTCTTATGTTATATCGATATAGAAAGGGATCGGGGAATGAAATCGATATTAGAAAGGGGTCGAAGAGCGAAAGAGATCGGAGACCTTAATAAAGCGTAATATATTTGACATTAAATCTGTTTTTTTCTCACCCAAAAAATAGCTTTCCTTTTTCTTACACTTTAATGTCATAAATTATATGTACTGTACATTAAATATTTATATATGTGTTTTAACAATACGATCAAAGCTTTATTTTTAACGTTCTTAAGATATTCATTTAAAAATAGATCCAATATTTTTCAAATTAAACGAGTCGAATATAAATTTAAGATCAATCGTTTCAATTCTCTAGTTTCAAACATCTCGCGGATGAAAAATATTCAATTTAAAATTTCGGAATTCGTCCGAATATACGGTTTATAATAATACGGTATTTAAATCGTACAGATGCATCCAATAAAGAAACGTAAAATCTTTTAAGTTAAATCAAAATCGACGTAATGTTTTAATTAAAAGAGATTTTATAAAAATAATAATACTGAAGAAAGGAATTTTTCGTTTTTACGTAAAAGAAATCGGAAATACATACGGTATCAATTTTTGCAACGACGCTTCTTACTGGCGGCGAGGTGTAATGTCGCGCGGAAAAGCCAGTTTCGAGTAGAAATTATCTGGAATTACGGATTTCGTTTCCACAAATTAAAATGAAAAATATCTTATTTTATGACAGAGAAATTCTTCTAATCATTGTTTTCTACAGTTTATATAATGCGTATTAGAAATGAATTTTTCTTTGATTATAGAATAAATTATGAAAGGTGTAAATCGATGTTTGACGAAAAGTTATTTTAAATGATTTTGGTTAAACTTTCTTGTTTATTGTGATACACGATGGATTCTTAAATCCAGTAAATAAAAATGTTTTATGAATATCAGACTACGTCGATTTCTGACTAATTGGAGAATTATTTACAATCATTTAAATGAAAAAAAAATTGTGTACGTGTAAAAAGTTATGGTATAAATCGCATTAAGGAAGATTTTCTTAAAAATAATCGTAATTTCAACTTAATATTAGGTTCCTAAATCGCTTAAATCGTTTACGGCATTTATTAACACAAAAACTAATACCTAAAATCGAGAGAAAAGAATCAAAATGTATTTAGATAATACGTTATACAACTTGGAAGGTTCCATTTATCACGCCCTTCGAATTTGAGTTTTATATTAAGCAATTCTCTCATCCGCTTAATAACTTAAAATTTAATGGAAATTCGAACGAACGTATGATAATTATAAATTGTGGTTTGTACGGAATAAAAACCGCTGGTCAGAAGGGATTTAACATTATTTTAACACGTTAAATAACCATTATAGATGACGTCATTATAAAAATAGTCGACAACCTTCGAAAGAACAACGGAGACAATAGCGTGTAGGATAAGTTTTATTTTAAACATTACTTAAGACTGTTTATATCATTAATTCCTTCGTGACTTCACTCCGATCGGCTTAAAAAGTCTCGTCGAATTTCTTTCATTTTACAAATTAATCAATTAAGAAACGAGTTCGTATTCGTTACATTTAATCGATTCGCCGAGTATTTGATCTTAAATCCGTCGAATATAAATTATAACTACGCCGCCGCCCCGAGAAAAGAAGAAGAAAAAAACAACCGGGTTAATTATTGGGATAACTTTTCATAAATTCTATTAAAACGAACCTCATCAAAAGTAATTAATTTTTTGTAATTGCTTATTTTCATTTTTATAACCGTCGTATCAATTTTTATGCGTGGCTTTATCGCTTTAATGTGCACGCGTTAGTAATTACATATTTGAATAATGGCCGGAGATTTTTTTTACCCAGCGGTGGGGTCGGAAATTAAACGACACTCCGGATTAATTTGTAGCAGTTCTTTTAAAAGACAACTCCGTCCCGACTTTAATCTACTCTTCTTCCACTTTTTTAAAGACGTCCCCTCTTATAACGCTGTACTCGTAATTGCGTCACAAAAAAACCCCTTCGAGACATTTTGTTTAGTTGCGTAGCGAGAAAATTACGTAAATGCGGTACTTTTATTTAAAATAATTTTAATAAATACAGCTTTAATGATATCGCGTGTCTTCCGTATTTTATTTTAAAAAGAATTTACGATTAATGCGTAATTTGAGACGTTTGTATATTAAATATATATAAATAGAATTATTACTATTGATTGTTAAAAATTCAATTATTTAAATAATATAAAATAGAAAATTTTCATTTTTCCCAACATTAACTGCGCAATTCTAATCGAAAATTTCCTGATATCGATTCTTAATAAGGCAATTAAGATCGTATGCGGTATAATTACGTAATTACCAGTGGAAAGTTTTCTAAAGTGGCGTTTATTAGGAGAACAAAGAAACGTTTCTGGGATGCATCCTTTCGACGTCCGAACTAACAAAACGTATCATTGGACCCAATTGTTTCCGAGAAGTTCTAATTAACAACAATTCGTGTCGGTGACCCCGTTGGCAAAATTTGCCGGGTGACTTTGTGGGAATAACGTTACGTACGGCGAGGTTACTCTCTATTAACGCCGCGGATATTCCTCTACGAAAATTTCACTTTACGAAAGAATTTTGCGTCCGGCTTCGGATCGTCTTCCCGACGCGACTAACCGAGGTTTTATTATAAGCCAGGTGCTGGCGAAGATAACCCACACTATCATTACCATTTCCACTTTATGTTTCCTTATAATATATTCACGTCCATTCGGTGTTATTTCCTTCGCGGTTTACTGCCGTCACGAAAAATTGCATTTTACGGGTTATCTTACATAAAATGAGCAGAAAGAGAAACGAGCGATTATGGCGAATAGAAAAATTATGATAACTAAATTACAGGTTATAAAGTGACGTTAAAATTTAATGAATTCGTTTCGTTTCGAAAAGAGGCGTGAGTCGAAAATCTTATTAACAATTTGAAGCCGGGCTCGGGCTCGGTTTTAATGATGACAGTTTCAATTTAATGATTTGATAAAGAAATTTAGTATCTAGAAGAGTGTTGAATTATGCAGTCGTTAATTCTCGAATGGTTTCGGACGCCCACGACCGCCGACGATAATCATCTCGAGACTAAAGATGCATTACTCACGAACTCATACCATAAATCAAACTCGTCGTTTTCTAACAAGTTAGACCATGTAGGCCATAGTTTCTTCCCCTCCCGTTAATTCTGCCACTCTGTTGCTAGGTCCGACTGCTCCACACTCACCACCGAAACTGCGCTTCGTTCTACGTGCAAAAAATCATCTACCGACTTTTTTACATTGCCGAAGCTCTCGGATGTCCGGCAGTTAAGTTTTTTTTCTTTTTCTATAATTCGTAACGTTTCGATTTGAGAAGTGCAATCGAGGATTGTTAAAGTTTAGTCTGTAAAGAGGTCAAGATCGGCAGAAATACCAAGTTTTGAGTAACTTCCCCACCAACCGGCCGTCCGTCAAAGCTACTCTTCCGGAACCAACAAAGGTTGTAAAGATTAACTTTGATGGCAAGGTTAAGTGGGTCAGAATTTGGCATCGGCGCCACTCGTGACTCAATTCCACGCCAAATTTTGTTAAGGTCTAATATATTAATGGCAAAGTGCGACTAAATTTAATGTAATGACGCATTTGTTCCTTTTCCTAATAAATGGAGGATGGAACAAGGATTTTCGGCGTGTATTCGAAGTATGGATAATCTGACATTTAAAATAATATATTGATAAAATATAATTCGTATAAAAGAAAGATTTATTTTATTTTCAGTGAACAGAGGACAAATTAAAAGAGAACGATGACAGAGACAAATAATGGAAATCAACTTTTTTGCAAAAATTGATTTCGTAACAAACGAGAAGAGTCAAATTATTTAGAATTTATTTATTCTTTATTAGAATAACCCGAAATGAATACTCGAGAATTCGTATTAAGAGATGAAATAGAAACCATTTTTCGACGCATCATGCATATATTTATAACTGTGAGACCTCGAAAAAGAAGACTATCTCCTTTGATCTTTCTCCTATTTCATCCCCGTCCTCCTACCGACTGCGATCAAGTCTATCCTAATATTTATCTAGGAAATGCTTCCGCGGCCAAGAACAGGTCATATTTAGCTTCTTTGGGCATCACTCACGTCTTGAATGCCGCGCACGGAAACAGATCGGGGCGCGTCAACACGGGAGCAGTTTATTATCACAACACGCGCATTAACTACATGGGACTGAACTTGGACGATTTGCCTTCGCAGAGAATTTTTCCTTATTTTCAACAAAGCGCAAACTTTATTCATCGAGCAATTACTTCGGGAGGCAAAGTGTTGGTTCACTGCGTGATGGGAATCTCTAGATCGGCTACCATCGTCTGTGCCTATTTGATGATAAAACAAGGAATGAATATCGAAGAAGCCCTGACTACTTTAAGGTCCGCCCGATTAATCAGACCTAACGACGGATTTCTGTACGAATTAATTATTCTGGAGAAATACTTGAGCAATCTTCGCACTCCCCTTCCCGCTGTACCTTAATAAACTATTACTCCATATTTTGTGAATGTTAAAAATCTACAATGCATTTTCGTAATTACAAAGTACTCTGATTATACAGTATTTCTCTACGTTAAAATTAGGCTTAAAATTTTATTAAATTAAATATTTTAAAAATATACGTAAGTTATAACTTAATTGTTTTAAATAAAATATAAAAATTCAAATTCAATACATGAACTAGTTAGGTAGGTCTTAGATAGTCTAGTTCAGGCATGGCCAACATACGGCCCGTCTAATGAATTTATGCGGCCCGCGATCAATCTTTCAATATTAGCTACTGAAGTCCGAATAGCTCGATGAAAAATTCTGACGCCTGAAAAAAATGTCAACAACTCACCACGCGTTTAGAGTTACAGATCTCTTAAGTGCAGCGTAGAGTGTTGATAAAGCATAATAATGTGAAAAATGTATCTGTAATCTCTAATCTGACACCACAATGAGATCTCGCACCATCTCAAAATCCTCCTAGGGCAGCCTCTGGTTCGGCCCGTGGAAAAAGTATATTGTGGTGATTTCTTGTAACCGTGAACGAATCAAAAGACGAGATAAGATTAACGAGAACATTTATTAGCTTACATACATCCGATTTGGATTTTACACAAATTGCGAAATTATACCCCAACTTACGCAAATTTGACTTACGCGGTTATCGCTCGGTCCCACCTATCGCGTATGTTCGGGGTATTACTGTATAGAAAAACTCGGGAAAATAAATGAATCGATTAGGGGAGAAATGAAAATGAAAAATTCCGTATGTCGATGTCGGAAGAAACTGACGTTATCGTCATCACTATTGGACCAACACAAAAGTTCTTGAGAAGCAAATAAATCTAATTTACTTTTTAAGTGAAAAGAATCACAAACTTTTCTAATAGCAAACCGGTGAATACCGTCATCTTTTAAGTTCATATTTCTGTAATTGCGTTGCCGATTTTTAAGATTTAAACGTGGAAATTGAAAATTCTCGCTTGGAAAAAAACATTTCTGTCGTTACCTTATAATGAAATATTATTTAAAAACTGTTGAAATGCAAGAACCGTAAGAAAATCAATAGTTTGATTGGTTTTATTGGATTATCAGAAAAATAATTTTGTTCGAGTAATTATTTTCACGTCTATTACTTTTTTATTAACAAATAAGGTTAAAAAATTCGAATTTTATTCGTATACAGTAATACTCCGATTAGCACGTTCCTGTATATCGCCATCTCGTTATATCGCTCGGGCATCTATCGTACTATTTTTAGTACAAAGTACAAATTTAAAAAAACGATGTAAATATATAGTTTACGATTCAAAACGTTTATAATCTACCAAAGGCGGTCGTCTTTGTTTATATTCATTTAGCCAATCAGAGCGCCCTACTCGTGTATATTTGCATCCTATCAGTGACCTCTTTGCTAGTTACGACATAAGGCGAGCAATTGGCCTACGGCAAATCCTACGCGATATAACACACGAATGTAAATTATGATATTTAATTTATTACTTTGAGAATTTTATTGATTAAATATGCAATGACTCATACGATTATTAAATTTTCGTAATACAGTACTTATGTAGCTTATAGATCATATTTATTTATGATAAACACAGCGCTGTCTAACTGAGCTGTTTATTAGAGTGTGACTATTATTTCTATTCTTTGAGAAGGCGCAACTATTAATGGACTAAATTTCACTTTATTATTATTCGAGCAACAACGCGACACTCAACGCGCACACGCTTTACACCGCTGCTCAAATTATAAGACCACCAACAAAATTTGTTACTTTAAACATACAAAAATTTTTATTAAATGGATGATGACGTAAGGCAACGTGTTACAGCGGAAAAAACGTTTTATGGTAGAAATATGTCTTTTATTTCAAAAATTAACGTTAGAAAACAAAAATTACAAATTTTAAGCTGTTCGTAAATATAAAACCAGTTACAAACAATTGGACTTTACCAATTTGTATATTGCTATGTAGATAGGTATTATTTACAAGAGTAGATGCTTAACTAAAATGCTTTAACTTTAAGAAGAAAACGTTACTTGGGAAAGCGCTTGCAAAAATTGAAACAGAAATATGGCATTTGCACGATGCTACATGGTCGCAACGTTAAATATAGTAGTAGTTGCAAAACTTAAACGTATAAAGACAAGCAACTCAACGTGCTATCCGACGAGGAGTTTGGCGAGCTGATCGTAAATGTCCAGGACGAAACAGAGTTTGTCGACAAGAGGCGTAAGAAGAGTCGTCTACCTGACAAATGACACCGAAAAAATGTCCGCGAGTGAAATGACTACGCACCTACCAAGAATCCATCACGGCAAACCGTTTCTCGCGTACTTCACGATTCCAGATATGTGACATTAAAGCAAAACCTGCATTGACGCAACATCATAGAAAAGAGTGCATGAAAACCGTATAGCGATAGATCTTGGACGGCATCGGAAGGACACAATTTTGTTTTCCGATGAAAAACGTTTTAATTTAATTGGTCCAGACGGCATACGGTCTATTATTGGCACGATCTCAGATCACAACGTGAGGTCCAAATGAATCGTTAAGACCGAAATGGTTTCTCTTATGGTTTGGGCAACAATTTCGGCAAGCGGAAAAAAACAGATTTAGTCTTTGTACTTATTATTTTTTTTAACTCTTTCTGCCCTGTGGGCACTAAGAGGGCCTCTTTTTGCAAGCCCATTATGGGTTCGGCCAGGCCCACAGTGGGGCTGCCGGGTGGTGAGGGACGGGGCCCGACATATCCGAACGGACCATCCCCCGAAAAAACCCCGAAAAATTCCTGGGGGTTTTTCGACCCGTTCGAATTCGAGACCGGGTCCTCCAGAGCGGTGGGCTGCCACCTCGACCGCTCGGCCATCTGGCCTTAGTCTTTGTACTAAGAACAATGAACTCAAAAACATATTAGTATTCTTGACACGCAGTTTACAGCATTTGCCTGGCCTCTTAGTGAAAAAATTTTGTTTCAGCAGGATAATGCTGCGTGTCACGCCTCCAAGCCAACAACGAAATGGATGAGTAACCATGGGAGCATGGAATTGGAATAGATTGCTTGATCGATTTCAATTCCAGTGGCCTGCACGATCACCTGATTTGAATGTTAACCAATCAATCACAGCATTTATGAGCATTCATTTAGAAATAAGTGTTTGAAAGTACAGTATTAGAGAAATCTCTTAAAAAACATTTGCTTAAGAAAAAATAAAGTAACATTTTATGAAATTTAACATTATACACTTTCATATTATGTATTAAATTTAATGCATTCTTCTGTATAAAAAAACTGACACTATTTTCTAAGGAATATTTTACCTACTCGCAAGTAATGCACACCTGATTCGAGCAAATGATGAATATTGGTAACTTAAATAAACAGTGTTGGCAATCTTGCCATGCTTTTTGTCCATTTTGGGAAAAAAAACCCAAAAACTGAAGGTAAAACATAAAATCTTGTTTAGAGAAAAATCACGTAACTAATGCTGCGCTAATGTTGTGGGAACACATTGTTTTATCGATTGCAATTTGCAATTTAGATATAAACTAAATGAAAGAAACAATCATAGCCCAATCAAGGAAAAAAATTATAGTTTAGTGTTTAATCGGAGTCAGAAATTTGCATTTTTATCACGAAGTAATAAAAAAATTTAGTTATCTGATTATTCTGAAATAAAAGTTTAAGTAAACAATCAAGAAAGAAAAAAATTGGATCGTTACATACCCAATTATCATAGTGGTCTTCGGTTCGTATCGCATATTTATAAAATAATAACTTCTCTATGCTTACCCCATAATACTATACTTATAGTATTAAGTACTGTATATCTATCTCATCAACAGAAATTAATTAGATTAAAAATAATCATTTTCAAAAACAAAATTTCGAGTAGAAATGAATTTAAACGAATACAGTATTACTTAAAACATTTAATAAAGTTGAACATAATTTTATGAGAAGTTATTGAATTCATCTTAATAACAGCGGGAAAACCCAAATAATCCAAAATTCAATAAATCTCAAATGTCGAAGATTTTAAAACATACGTTTACACATTATGTAAAACTATTTTTTTAAAAATAATAAAGACTACATATGCTGACGGCCGAATGGCCGAGTGCTCAGGATAAACATTTTCAACTTTTTTCTTATGGTGGCATCCTCAATTTGGTATTTTTTTTTTCTTGTGGCACCTTTACTTTTTCCGTTTTCCGTACTTTTAGTAATACACATAAAAAAGCGTTACGACGCTGCTCGGCTCTATTTCGCGGCACTCGATGGAAAAACGGGAGTGCCACGAAATAGGAGATGTACTGTACAGTACACTGATATCGTAGTTGTGAATTACGATATCAGCTTATAACACCCGAGGATCAACGAGGAATATTCACAGTTCAATTCGCCAGTCGAGAAACATCGGAGATATCCGAAATATCTATTTAAGACGGGGTATGGTCCGAGACAGAAATTAAGTCTAGAAAAGATTGTAAATGATTTGTCTAAATTAATACATAGAGTAATTATTATTTAAAGCACCATATTCCATTTTATCAAGGGCGGGTAACACGGATATTCATTACATAGGCTACTATAATTACTACAGTGAAAGCAGGTTAACTCGGATCGGTGCAGGGAAAAAACTTATAGAGGTTCGGCTAAAATTCAAGATTTCGTGCATGGGTTTATCGGTGACCCATAATAAGTTATCCATACGATATTTTTCTGGGTCTTATTCTTAAAACCGTACGCGGATGTAAACCTCTGGAGGTCGTCCAGAAACTCGAAATGTTTAACCCAATGGTTAAATAAGCTACCGAGAAATGCCTTCCCCAATGGTCGATCCGTTCACTCATAAGTGTTGAGTAAGAATTGTTTTAAATTGCGATATTTCGCAGTTAGAATCCATGTTTTTATTATTATTTTTTTTTATCACAAAAATATCATTCTTTACGACTGTTGTATTTCTAAAATTTTTCTGCAAAGGTTAAAGTGTTTACACAGAATTGGACTTAATTGTTTTTTTAATTAATTTATCGGAAATCCATTTATCTATTTATTACGTTGGCTAGTTGGAGAAATCTATCGGCAATCAAAAAAAAAAATCTAGCAACCAGTTATGTAACTTTCCCGGCTTTCATGAGATTTTATTTTAAAAATAACAATTACATTATTAATCAAAATAAATGACTAAAATTGTATGTGGCGCCATCTGTTATGAGATTTTGTTATAAAAACGTTATATTTTTTATTATTAGTGCGTAATATATTTTATTATTATTTTTTATTATTATACGTTATATTTGTTATATTTTTAATTATTAGAAAAAGCTTTCTTAGAACTCATAGGATAGAAAAAGTAAAAACATAAAATACATTACATGTTGTGCCTAAACAATGCCTATCATGTATACGTTTTGCATTATGCTTTGCAATAACTTAGTCGTTTTTTCTCAATAGACTTAATTTTGAGGGTAGAGACGAGTTGTATAAAACGCTGTAAATGTTAACAATAAGTAAAATCTTTAAGATTGATCCGTTGCGAGATATGACACGTGACCAACTTCTATCTCTCCATCTCTTAACCTTTCATCACCAAAATTTAATAGCATCAATTCCCCCTTACATATGAGCTACAATGCGAAATTCCGTTTCTTTGTCTATACCCCGTCCTGAGATATTATGCCAACACACAAACATACATACATACATACCCACGAAATTTTTGCCGTTTTTTGACTGTTTTGGGCTCAGGAATCTCAAAACGTGGAGATATGCAAAAAAAAAAAAAAACTCGAGTCTAATTTGACACGATTCCATTACTTTCCCTTGTTATGTATACATAATAGCCGGGAAAATAGAAAAAATATTAGAAAAAGAGGCAAGTCCGAATGGCAGATACAGTATCTAGGTCACACGCTGTCACAAGACACTATGTTTACTTTCAGACGCGCTTTATACAAAGTTACCAATTACTTTATAGGTGAACGTTAATTATTTTACTTAACGAAAAATTAAAATTTCGGAGAGTTTATGAAAATACTATGTCGAAAGCCAATTAGAGTTAAATAGTTCGACAAATTCGAGTTTGATTTAACGTGTAAGTCTCTATGAGGGCAAAGAAATGATTTCGAGTTATCCCACATCGAGTTAATCAGGTTCCACTGAATGGTTCATGAACTTTCTTAAAATTATTCATAGGAAATACAAACATGATAGACTACTACTTTGTTATAAGGTCTACATATACAGTATAGATAGGTTGTTATATTCCGGGTTTATAAGTACGCTAATTATTATGATTGGAGAGCCGAAATTAGTGGAATTATTTTGTTTAAACATATTTTTGTCGAGAGACAAAATTAAAGAGACAAAACGAAAACCGAAATTTTCAAAGATAATTAAACTGTTTTCCCACGGACTTATTTCCTTGTTGAAAATGATACATCGACTGTGTCACCCGGAATCTACGACAGAAATTTAACTATTGCACGATTGTAGAAAAACTCCTAATAAGGCCATGGAAATAACCCAGGACAGACCTCCTAATAAAAAGGAGGGGTCGATGAGTCGGACAGAGAGAGTCATCGAGTTATCATTGAACTGTGCGTGTGTAGGCCGCCGCTCGCCATTCGCCGCCGCCATCACTGTTCCTAGTCGCCGCCACTCCGAGAGATTCGTTGCCACTCAGAAGGACTCGTTGTTACTTCAAGACTCCCTACGTTTGAAACCTATGAATATCATTCTACGAATTCTACAGCTTTTTATGCTCGCGCGAACTTAATGTGAACTCTCTCTCTCTCTCGTTTTTCTTTCGAAAATTTAGTAGCAGAGAAAAAAGACACGAAATATCGACAAGAAGGCAATAGGTACAAAAATGGTGATTGTGAATTGGAGTTTTTTCAATCATTAATAATTATTTTGGGAGTAAGGCGTATTTTTGAAATTATCGTACATCGTACGGCGCTGAAAATAATAGTACAAATAGAGAGGTTTCAAATTAATGTCATGAGCATGCAATTGTCCGGCGCCATCTTTGTGGTTTATTTACATTTTATTTGTGTTTACGTGAGCTTTAGCCGGAGTTATTGTGTTGTTTATTCGTCGCAAATATCACTATGGTAAATTGTTGTGCAATTGGATGTAATGCTAGTTCACTCGAGAACAAAGGAACTTCAGTTTTTAAAATTCCCGGCATTATTTGTCATATTGGACCCAAAACTGAGGAACTTTCACGACGTAGGCAATTTGCATGGCTCTCGAGAATTAGGTAGAAAATTTTCAATACGGATAAAGTGAATATCAATACAAAAGTTTGTCAGAAACATTTCAATTCAGGTAAGCAATAACATTTGATTAATGATTGAATGATTAAACTTTCACGCGAGTATCATAAAGTGTGTATAAGCCGGTTGTATAAGCCCTTTGTTAATACCGACTAAATAAAGTTAAATAATTTTAATAACCGCATTAGTCTCTGCTTGTAATAAATATACAGTATAATTAATATTAAAGTGTTTGAGGAATGATAATAGCTAGCAGATGAAGAGTTAGAAATGAATTTTGAACCAGTTGTTCTTCAAGTCTAATTTACAGAAAATAAAAGTGTGTGTATTTTTACAGATATAAACCAATAATTTCCATTATTCATTTACAAATAGCTAAGTTAGGTTATTTTGGTGAGAAACATTAATATTTCTTTACGATGCTACTTTTTACAACGATTTTTTTTTCATTAGTAACAAATAATCATTACACAGTAACCTTCAAGTTGTTCTTGACAAATTCTTATTTATTATTTATATATAACATACTATAATGATAAGTTTTTTTTAAAAAATAATAATAAATTATTGAAAAAGAGGAAGTTTCATTATGTCAAGATAACTCATAATAAAGTGAGAAAAGTTTTCCTTTGGGGTAAAATTACTCTAAAGGAAAACTTTTCTCATTTTATTATGAGTCATTACCAGACTGAGTTCCAACATTATACGTGGGGTATGACAGTGGCCACAACCCAACTGCGTATCGGGAGCGTTATGAAAGAGCACGTAATCGGGAGAAACACAGCCGCTTGTAAGATAGTTATGGACCTCTAAAGATTTGTAAGCTTTTCATCTGTAAAAATTGTAGTAAGTTGTCGTCAAAACCAAATAGTTTATGATGTCACCAGATTCTACCTTAGGCCACAATTCTCGATCTACAAGGAAGATGCTGGCTTTGTATGGATCGACATCTTGACATAATGAAACTTTCTCTTCATATAAAGCAGCATCTCGTCTTGTCAGACTGCGAGAATAACCCACCAGGAAAGCATATTTTTAACTTTGTCCATGATATAAAATATTGCAGTTCTATTAAGTTTAAATTGAAAAAAAACGCTGCTAACCTGTCAAATAGCAAATCACGTATAAGCAAGCGGAAGCTAGACCACAAACATGGCGATGGGGCGAAGCGAACGAGCGTTTTATCACCCGACACGCGACCTCGAAACATCTCTATACGATAATTATCGTACAGATGGCAACCGCGGTGTTAACTTTTACGATTTGCCCTCGAGCGGCGAGTCCGGCAATTTTTTTCGAAGAACAAGCGAAAATACCGTCGTAACATATCTTTTAAATAATTTTTTTTATTTTATAATTATCAAATAATTATTTCACCATCTTTAATGATAATTATCCAAAACTTAAAAATGTTAATATTATTAATAATAATGTGGGCCGTAAACATTCCACCAGGCGGAAAGCAGTCGGAGCAGAGAACTTTAACATGTCGCGCAGACGTGACGGTAAAATAAATTCGGTGCGCGTTAATTCGTAAATTTTGTCAATTAACAAAAATTTTCGTTTTTAAACTTACATGTAAATAATGTTTAAAATACTCTTGGCATAAAATATTGCAAGTAAGCTTTAACATTTAATTTCTTTAATAATAATTATTAATCGACGATATTACTTCCGATCGAATCTTTAACGAAATAAAATAATGTAATGAATGAAAACGAATTGATATTATTTGCCCCGATGGTAAAAGTTATTTTAAAAGAGTAATAATATAAAGATAATTTATTTTTCGTTGCTTATAGATGTTTTTTCTTATCAATGTTTAATGAATACAACTGCGTTTTGCCATATGCTTTAATACTTATTTAGATGTGTTTATGTAAACAATTGTTCTTCATCAATTTCGTGCCAAAGCGTCGATTATTTTGATATTTTAAAAGCATTATCTGAATCTATATTATTGATCTAAAAGGAAAATAAAAAAGAAAGTTTCAGATTGTAAATAATGAATGGAAGTTTATGAAATGTTATTTTAGAATATTGGCGTACAATACTGATTTAATAACGGAAAAAGAAATTCCTAACAGATTTTTAGTAACAGAAATATTAATCTGGTGTTGAATTCTGGGAATATTTAATTAGTTTAAGTTACTAATGCGTTTTATTTTTAATAACTAACATTTATTAGTATTAAAAGATAGATCTGAATGTAATTTAAAGTGTGTATGCATCAATGTCTTGATTTTCAGAAATATCTTTTACAATTTGTTGTATTTACCGTTTTGTATATCTTAGATATGTAATGATTTGTCGTTTCGAGAGAAATGCCGAACGTTTAATGACGTTTAGATAGACGCGCGGAGAACGTGATGTCTCCGAGACAAGAGTTAATCATTTTTTCTTTCTCTGTAATTAGAATGGAGTTTTGCTATTTTAAAATTTTTTAAACTTTTTCTAATCCATTTCTCATTCTTTCTGCTCTAAAATTTGAGTTATATATTTTAATTTACAAAACTAATGACGTGTGTATATTATACATATATGTATAATACACACACACACACATTTTTTAATGGAAAACTGAAATTTATGTCATTTTTTTTAACCATGGAAATTATTTGTAGAAAGCATTCAAAAAGACATTAGTTTTGTAAATTAAAAAATATAACTCAAATTTATAATTTATATATATATATATACATTAGGGTGTCCCTTATATGGAAAAAAATCTTTTTTTCAAATTTTTAAATGCATACCCCTTAATTCTTTTCAAATCACTAAAACTTACTTACAAAATATTGATTCCCTACGATGACAATAATCCGTGCCGACTAAGCCTCAAAGTTTTTATATAGTCATTTTTCACTATCACTCAACTACATCATTGTCATACATACATACATACATGACTAGATCATTGTAATATTAAATAATTGGGTAAATAAGGAAATCAGACAACAAGGAATAATAATTAAAATTTGTATGAATGTAAATTATTGTGGATATTTTCGTTTCAATGTCTCCTTTTTACAGTCCTGATACAGTTTTCTGTGTTCTTGCACACAGCATAAAAGAAACTGCTTCTGTCCTTCATCTGCGGTAATTAACCCATGAAAATCTTGCACTAATTTAACAGCTCTTTCTGCTGTATCATCACCACCTTGAGAGAAAAAAACCTTTCTTTTAGCTTGCACAAAAGAAGCATTTTCTTCCCATGAAGAAACACTTTCCTGAAGGAAACTGCTTTCAATTTTTAACCTAGTAAACAAATTTTTGCTCTTCCTAGACACAAAACAATCCAAGGTTTTTCCTGAAACTAAAAGTAGGTATAGTTTAAATAAGATATAATTAAAGTACAAACAAAACTTGTAGTTCTACATACCATATAAAGAGCTGGCTATTTCTTCTTTTGATGGAATAAACCTTTCCCGAAATCGGATATACTTTCCCGTTCCAAGTTAGCTACTATTTTCATCTTGGTTGTTTCGTCTACTAAATCATTGAACAGTGATAATATGGCTATTTCCTTGGATAAGTACCACAAGTATTTACAAAGCTTGGTCAAAGCTCCAGGAGAAATTAATTTGTCAACTTTTTCTTAATCTTTTAATGTTTTTAAAAAGCACAAATCTTGATACAGAGCCAGTACTGCTAAACTGCATCCAAGCCAGGGTTTTACATAAACTTTACAATAAATAAGCAAACATCTTGTAATGCTCATTTGTCCTTGGCATTCATTCTGAATTGAGACTGCAGCAAACATACTTTCAGAGTAAATAACTCTAGCCATCCACCTTGCTTGATGCATTGCACCTGGAGGCCTGATTTTAATTTTGTTTTCTTTATCTCCCCCCAAAAATACGATAGGTAACTTGACTAATTTGCGATAATCATTTCTTGCAAAAGATTTTTGAAGTTCTCTCACATAAAAAGATAATAATTGATCAATTTCTGCATCATTGAAATGTTGTTTTACAAAATCAATGCACATTTGTTTGTTCATTGAATCAATGCTTTTCCAAGAGTCTTTAAATTTTTTGAATGTCGGAATATCAGAGCTGTTAGTAACTTGGGGGATTTTTGTTTCAAACACACTTCTTAAAACTAGCTCATATATATGATGGCGACAAGTGAAGAGTAACAGCTTTCTTTCTAGCTTTTGTTCTGATGGCACACAAGCTCCATTTAAATGACCCATATTTGACACTGTTGTGTCACAACACATTATTTGTACCTTGTCATTTAAATTCCAATCGTAGAGTGCATTTGAAACTGCTTTGGCTTGGTGTTTACCAGAAGAACTGTCCAGTATTGGTATGGCAAGCAGTTGTTTCCTCTCTCCGAATGAAATAAGAATCGGTAGGTGCTCTTCTTTATAACTTTTAATGTTCAAGCCAGGTAACAATTTGCCATCCCAATGAATGGTGACTACTTCTGGCACATCATCCTGAAAATCGGATTTTATGGCTTCTGCTCTGTATTTCGTCATTTGTGTCTGAATCCGTTGAAGTGAAGATTTGTTGAGTGAAAATTCATCAATATGAAGCCCTAGTACTTCCACTGTAGTGTGAAGAATATAAACAGAATCTCTAATGCTCAACTGGCATCTGTCTAAAGCTGCAACTAGTTTAGGCATAATGAAATCCTTTCTTCCTCTTTTTACACTAGCTTCAGATGGCACAGTATTCGATTCCTGAGAAAAAAGCTCATCCAGACTATTGTCAGAGCTACGAGAACTGTCGTACTGTATAATTCCTGGAGCGGTGATAAATCATGCAATATTGAAGAAGTTTATGCAGCCTTCATAGAAATATTTTTGAGCCTTTTTCTTTCTACTTCTATTTTTCTTTGCCTTACCCTTTCTTCTTTTTCGGCCAATTTTTTATCTACACCTACCAAGCAGCCTGGATGCCCTGGTTCTCTCTGTTTTTGTAAGAATTTTTTATCTTCCTTTATTGTCATACATTTGAGGGCATCGGCATGCGCAATATCAAATAAGTTATCTAAATCTATTTGGAAAGTTTTCTCGCGGCACTTATAAACATCTTGAGTTTTCTTACTGTTTTTTTGCAACTCTCTCCATATGTGATAAAGATCCACCAATTTCTTGATACGGTTAGGTATAGATTTTGTAGGTATTCTAGCTTTTTCCCAAAATATGATACACTCACGTATTACACGATTTGTGCTTTCACTCACAGTTAATTTAACTTCACGAATGTTAAAAATCAAAACTGTGAGTACTTGCCGATTTGACAGTAATTTTGCACCAGTGATTTGGTTGTTTATCTCTCCAACTAAGAAAATATGTTTTTTAGCACTTTGTAATTCCACTGACGTCTTTGAAAAATGAAACTATACGTGTTAATAGCCCGACAAGTTGTGTTAGAATGGCGAACAAAGCGAACACGCACCACTTGTCTAGCGCGACATGTATGGACATGATTTGATGCAAGTCGGCACAGATTCTAGTGACCAAAATGAGCTGAAATTTATTGTTCGAGTATTTAAGGGTAAAATAAACAAAACTAGGCCATATGTATTAGAAAAAAATATTCAAAAAATAAGGAACACCCTAATATACATATATGTATATACACTTTTTATTAGGAGATGTCATATCAAGATATGGCATCTCCTAATGTTCTTTTCACATGATTTAGTGTTTGTTTGGATGGGTAATTTGGGTGATTGCCTGGCTATCTGTTTTGATATTTTTGGACAATATCTTGGTACTATCTGGTTGTCTCCTTGTTCCGTACAGAGCAGTTTCTAGACTTCTCGTGATGGATAATGTGCACAGAAAAATTTCTGCCATTTTCCAAATCTACTACTGCCTGATAGAACTGACAAAATGGTGCTGCAGAGCCTGTGCAGAAACTGTTGAAGATACCCAAATGACTAATTACCTAGATTGTGTGAAAACACTTGTTTGCTCCAGTGCTCTGCTGGGTTGTGACGTGGGCAAATGTCCATGCTGGGAAAACATCCATCAGAAAAATTTGCTGTTCGAGCAGATGTTTCTGATGAATGTTCTACGGTTTTGTTGTGGTGTGAAATTTTTGTGCCTGGCAATGCACCACTACTCGTCTGGATGATGATTGATGCCAAATTTTTACCTATTTGGGCAAATGCTCAAATCTTGTGAAAGCAGCCACCAGTTTAAAAATTACAGTTTTATTGAATTGGGTAATTTTAAAACATGCTAAAACAATTAAAAATTTTTAAAAATAAATCTACAGAAATAATTAACTTCTTATAATTAATAAACTTTTATTTGAATAGTTGATCCAGCTATTTTTTTGATACTATTTCATTTATGAAATGTTCATATTCATATATGGGAGAACCTCTATATATTTGCAATACACTGATCATAGAAATCCTGCAACTGTGGATAACCTTATTCAAATGATTTAATTTGTAATTTTAAATTCACATGTGTACCACAACCATACATGGCTTACTAAATTGCTTTTTAAGGGTTTTTTGAAAATATGAATTAATTACTATGCATGTCTATAATTTTTTGAAAATATTTCAATTTAATTTCAGTTTGTTCTGTATTCCATCGACATGCTTTGGATAATTTGAAAAGTCAATTAAATTGGATAATATATCACATCCTGTTTAAAAATAAAACACCTTGCTGCAATAATAAAACAGAGAAAACTTTGTAATAAAATAATTAGATAATAATTATGGGATTGATCAAAAAGTTTGTGTACTTTTTATACAAAAATTATACTAATAAAATTTAGTATTATTTTAAAATAAAAAAATATCTTTATGCAATTATATATGTACTGTATCTATGTTTTCTTTAGTCCATCTGTTGGGATAGATCCATTATCTGATGTGCAAAGAATTCTGGAGATTTTTTGTCAAAAAATATCTAGATGATTTTTTCACATCATCTAATTTACTGAACCATTAGTACTGCAAACTGTTCTGAAGAGATTGAAATAAGTAATAATCTGAAGTTACAAGATTGGAAGAATACGGGAGGGTGGCATAAAAACATTCCATCCAAATTCCAATAATTTTATCCTAGTGGTCAAAGATGCATGCAACATAGCATTGTCTTAATGGAAAGCCACGCCTTTTCTTCTTGCGAATGCTGGCCTTTTTTTCTACAGGTGTCTTCAGATAATGAAGTTGGGAGCAGTACTTCTCTGAATTGATGGTCTGATTTTGAGGTAGTAGTACACAAAAGATAATTTTCTACCAGTCCCACCACATACTCAATATAATCTTTTTTGGGTGTTAAACTGACCCCTCTGCAACACAATCAAAATTGATGACTTTCTCTGTGATTTTATTTGCTGCAATTATTGTAAACAATCCATTTTTCATTGCCAGTAATTACTTGCTTTGAGAAGGGATTCATCTAGTTATGTTTCAATGGCAAATCACAGGAAGATATTCTATATATCAGATTTCTCTGTCTCAATGATGTATCAAACATCATAGCATGACATGTATCCTAAGTTGTGTAAATGGCTAACCACTAATCCCTGAGAGATAGATAACACTTCTACAGTTAACACTTCTACAGTTTCTTGGTGGTGTAATGTAGATTCTCTTGAAATAATGCAGTGATTGCATCGTCAAACTTCCAAGTTATGATACATCTACAAAAAGTTCCCTGTATGGAACCTCTTAAACCTCTTTTTGCGTGTATTGGCATTGACAGCAGCTTCTCTGTAAATAATACAATTCAGATCTTTTTTGTACAGTTGTAGCATTTTTATTTTTAAGAAAATAGAAAAGCAATAAGATTATGAAAATGCAACTTAAGAGCTTCCATTTTTAAGTCAAAAATTTTGAGTATAACAATAACAAAAATCAAAAATTTTTATTTATAATATATGGTACAGAATATTATGGTGAAACTGACAAAAACAATTGAATGTAAATAGTAAACATCTTACATAAAAAGATAAACTTTTTGATCAACTCTATATTACCATAGTTGCCTACTCGTAGACAATGGATGGAATTTCTGACTCAATTTCCAAGGCAAAATTCCAAAATGAATTTCAAATCTTTTGTCTCAAATTTCAGAAAAAAACAGCTTTTGACTCAAGAGTTTTATAAAATTAAATTAACAGATCTGAAACAGAAAAGTGTCAGATTTATTTTACTGAAATTAAAATTATAATGATTATTATATCATAGATGATTAAAATTTTAAAGTTAAACTAATTGTTGTAGTTAATCTAATGAAGAAAGACAAACTTCTTTTAACTGTGGGTAAGAATGAAGAAATGCTAATGTTATTGGCATTTCTCTGATCTTATCTATTTTAAAGGTAATTGCTTTCTTCATTGGACTAAAATTTTACTACAAAATAAAAAACTATTCAGTTAATTAAATAAATATAATGTTGTTCATTATTTTATACATTGATTTGTTTCTTTTAAATATAATACAATATTGTTATGATTAATATTAACAAAGTACAACAAAAGAGTTTATGTAATACACATATCTATTATATTTGTCTCCTTCAAATCAATTCATTCACATAATTATCCTTCTTATTAGATAGTTTGTTAGCATTTTATATATAAATTTTATATATTTTTTGTTTTGTGTAATTAATAATAAATATTATTAAATACACACTACATTACAAAAATAGTGAAAAATAATATTTTTCACTATTTTTGTATTGTATGCATTAATTTATAATAAATCTTTTAATTTTAATTTAAAATCTATATTTAATTCATTTTATAATTAAAATTAATTTTTATGATTGAAATTGTATAGTTCTGGGAATTTCCAGGACTTGAAAAAAATATCTTGAGCCCTGGAAACAGAGAAAAAACTGAGATGCAGAAACCATCACGAGTTATCTGTATTTAAAAATCAATTACAAAGTAGATATGGATTATATGAAGATTTTATTTAAATTCTGGCAACTTTTTTGCAGGGTTATATATTTTGGATAGATTATTGACAGGAAATTATAGTATATAATTTGATTTCGTCTAGAGACCTAGTCTATCCTAATAATATGCTTGTTGATTTTTGTAATTCTCACTACAATGATATTTTGGGGGCCAGGAAAATAGCATTGTTATACCAGGATTATTGTTGTAGTGAGGTCTTGAAACTTTAAAACCGAGATTGTTAAGAAAGTGAAGATTAGTTTAAATATTAATTACTACAATTTGTATAATGCTCTCTGATTGGTTTTGAATTATTTATTAACCAGGAAATTGTATTACATTGTTTTGAAATATAAAGTTCAAAACAATGTAATACAATTTCATGTTCTTCAGACATCTAGGTTTTGCTGATCTTTCAATTATAAGAGTTGTCAATTATGTTGTCTTAAAAAATTTTGTCTTATTTGTTGACTCATTGTCTCAATCTGGCTAGCAATCATCACACATGCTTGTTTTATGTTCATGTGATACAGATTCATTAACTTCTTTTCAATGTTTATTAATACACACTGCACTAAACGGAATATATGAAGTCTGTTCAAAAAGTATCGGACTTTTATTTTTTCCGCGTAAACCAATGATGTGCGGGAGGCCTCTTTCGGTGTAGTTGTGGAGGGGATAGTCATGCACAGTTCTGAATTTTTTCCCGCCTGCAGGAAGCGTTGGCAGTCGGCCTATGAGTGAGGACATGTAGTGAGCTCTTGTCGGATTCCACTAAGTTGGAAAATGACTGAACAACGTGCTCAGCAATATTACATCAAATTTTGCCAAAAACCTTGGCGATACCCAAACGTAAACCATTTGCAAGATTCAGCAGGCTTTCGGGGACAATCCTCGAGACCAAAAAAAAAAACGCGACAGGTCCGCAGCAATATCAAGGTCATGTTGACAGTTTTTCGACTCTCGTGGGGTGGTGTATCGTGAGTACGCACCACAAGGCTAACCATCGCAAAGGAGTACTACCAGGAGGTCCTTCGTCGTCTTTCCGATGCTGTGCAACGCAAACGACCGGATCTGTGGTCGATCAAAACTTGCCAGCTCCATTGTGATAACGCATCCGCCCATTCTGCACATCTGATTCGGGCTTTCGTCACCAAACACAACATTTCTGTGGTTTGTCACGCTCTGTACTCTCCCCACATGGCTCCGTGTGACTTTTGGCTATTTCCCAAGCTAAAAATGCCGCTAAAAGGAACCCGATTTTAGTTGAGAGAAGACATTGTGTGGAATGCAATGGACCGGCTGATGGCCATTCCAAAAGATGCGTTCCAGCAGTGTTTCCAGCAATGGCAGGAACGCTGGGAGAAGTGTATACACTACCAAGGAGACTAATTTGAAGGAAATTAGGGTTTTGTACCTCAAAATCAATAAATGTATTTTTGCCGACCAAAGGTCTGATACTTTTTGAACAGCCCTCGTATACTTGGCTTTAAAACTTCAGATTATTTCCATATCTAGTGGTTGCAGCACTGATGTACAATTGAGAGGAAAATAACATATTTTGACGTTGCATAATGATGGTATTTTGGTAAGAAAAGTACAGTTATCTGCTAGTAGAGCTATTTTTTCTTTTTCTGTTTGTCCACCATAAGTAGCCACTTATTGGAAATGCTTGCAGTCATCTAACATTTTCCATTGGCCTGATAAGGGACTGAAATGAAAAGCAATTATGAGTGTGACAGGAGATAGGAAAATTAAAGGAAAATAATTTGAGAAAAGAAATCTTACCTGGCATACTTCTCACATTCTTTAGACATCTGGGTTTTTCTGATCTTTCAATTACAAGAGGTGTTAAGTTGCAACCCAGAATAACAATGATGCACTCTTTTGAATATTTACCACTTTGCATGTTTCTTTCTTAAACACAAATGTTTCTTCAAGCATCAATTGGAAAAAATAACCCAGTTTCATCTACATTGTAGATGTCAGGTTGATATCTTTCAAGGGTTCCTTTCATTTTTTTTCTCATGTCAAGAATTTTCTTCAAGTGGCATTGATTTTTCTTCTCCAGAGGCAACTTTGAAGATAATACCAAGTCTTTGTTTGAAGTGATGCAGCCATCTTTTGCTAGCTTTAAATTTCATGTGTCCAATCATCCTTGCGAAATGCATTGCTTTTTGGCACAAGACACCTTGGTAAACCAATGAAATGTTGCACTGTCAACATCGTCACAATTAGGTATTGTCAGATGTTTCTGAGAAGGATCCATGTTTCCATCTGCTACACTGTACTCAATTTCCTTCTGTTTCTTTAAAAATGTTGCTAGAGTTGACTGAGAAAAGCCATACTTCTTTGCAACTTCTATTTGCTTCAATCCACTATTGATATCTTTGAATGCTTCTAACTTCATTTCTAAACTTCATTTTTTTTCTTTTGCTTTCTGCTGGTACTGCTATTTTTTTTCTTCGCCATTAGCTGGAAGCTCTTGTCTGGCAGGATAAAGAAACTCTTTGTGATTAGTTGTCACTTGCACTTCCTTGTAATAGGTTTGGATGGGATGTGATGACAATCGCAGTACCACCAATTAAGTAGATGTGGACAAACTATTCTCTGGAGCATAGGGAGGATCTGTAGGTAACACGATTAGCAAACCTGTAGCAATACAGCAACACAGTTTATGCATTGGTCAGCTGTGGGTCATGCCAACACATCCTGATAGTCGTATTGTTGTATTAAGGATTTTACTATTGTTGTAGCAGGTGATTAAATTACAGTATTTATATAGGACTTCAGCTAGGACTGCAGAAGTTCTATCATTGTACTGGAGTTTATTGCTGTAAAGGGTATTGTTTTAGAGAGACTAGACTGTATTTTCTATAATGTTTTTTAATAAATATAAATTTATTAAAAAATGAATGTAAGTAATTTCTAACATATATTTGATTTCTGATATACAGGGTGTATCAGAATGATGTTTTAAAAATTTTGGGGATTACAGAGGATGAAATTTTGAACATTTTGATATAAGGAACCTATAGCTGGAAATTTGAACTAAAGTGTCTACAGCACTTTGCACGTTCTATGTGGTTGGTATGCTGAATGAAACAGCAGAATACAGTATTTATGACAAGTTTTATTGACAAAACAGTAGAGAGCAATCAAACTGTACATCGAATCAGTGGCTGCACTACTTTAGAGTAAATGTTCAATGTGACGACCATTAACTTCGTTACATAATGTGCAATGACAAACCATGTTTTGTCCGACTCTCTGTAAGATGCCACGTTCCCCTGTGATGGTGACCTGAAGGATGACCAAGCACTAAGTACACAACATTCTGTACACAGGCTCAGTTAGACCACTGTAGTTGTGTGTTTACAGTCTTTCATCCGCAGCAATAACATGATGCTAGTGGACTGAAGGGTAGCTACCACAGTGAAGGGCGGTCAAGCACTTCCTACTGCTGTAGACACTTTAGTTCAAATTTCCGGCAATAGGTTCCTTATATCAGAACGTTCAAAATTTCATCTTCTACAATCCCCCTAAATTTTTAAAACAACATTCTGATACACCCTGTATAGTATATATAGTAATTTCTAATATATATATTTGAAGTGAAAAAAGTTAAATACAAAAATTAGTTATTTAGTGTATCAGGCTCTTTGGGGCTAATAATTAACTAAATTAATATAATTAGACTAATAAAAGTAGGCAGTTAGTCTGTCTTTTAGCATTAATATTAATAATTAGATATTAAATCATTACAACAATCTGGAAGGACCCAAAGCAAGGCTTAAATCCACATCTACAAAAACTATGTAGATATGATGGTGCCTCGTACTTTGAATTTAATTCATTCCAGGAAGTCATTCAAACACTGAATAGTATGAAGTCTGAGGCAGTTTTCCCATTAGAAATAACATCCATTTCCAGATACTAAACAATACCCATTTTGATAAACTTAAAACAACAAATACATATAATTTAAGGTAAAAATAACACAATTAAATACCCTAATAATAAATTAAAACATGAAAACTATAAATATTATACATAAATACAGTACTATACAATGAAAATTGCATAGTATTAGTCCCATGCCATGGACTTTGGCTAACATAGATGTGATTTAATTATAACGGTTGTGAAATTTAATGTGTTACAGATAATGTGAGATTTTATTTTTTGTTTAGAATCTTACTTTAAACTGCTTGCTTCATATTTTGTTTGAATAAAATCAAGTTGTCATGTTTTTGGAAGCATATCAGGCATATTATTCTTTGACTTTTGAAAAGGATATAACATAATAAAAAAATTGTAATTTGGAGCATATATGGGAAGAGGCTCCTAAATTTTGAATATGCCAAATATGGTTTGAAAAGTTCTATTAGGAAATTCTGAACTAAAGGATACAAAATGTATGGGGGCACCAAAAAACTGTCAACAAAGAAAAATTGAAGAATTTGTTAAATATTTATGAATAACACACAATATAGTATATATAACCAAACACACAAAAAATGAGCAATTATTTATTGGGCTGTAAATTTTAATCATATTTTTAAATTAATTAAATTTAAAATATATGCTCTCCATCTAAAATTAGAAGTGGCTTGCTCCTGTACATCATACTTTTCCTTTAACAATAGTCATGCCAGTTAACTGCTTTCAGCTGAAAAGTTTTGAATTGGAATAATATGACCTCCTGTTTGCATTGGAAGTTCATATATAATTAATCAGGGTCTCCTGCCCCTAAGGTTTTCATATCTGGTCTCAGATTTTATCTATCTAACTCCATTCTCGAGATTAAGGAAAGTTGGACAGACAACAATGGGAATTTATAGATCTATAATTTTTTTCAAATTGCAGCCCAAAAAAGTGAAAAAATACAAGCATGATGCAAGAGCAAGAGACAAAAGATTGCATTTTTTCACTGCACACACAGTTCAAACTTTGAAGCATTATTCAAACTCTGAAGTGTTCGAAGTTAGGGTTGTTCAAAGTTTAAGGTACCACTATACATTACTATCTTATTTCCACAGTGATAGTCTGCTCTTATAGATAATCTGTGCAGTGTTCTACAAATCATTTCTTTTAAAATTTAGTATATTGTCTGTGGACAATACAGTAAGACCAGTTACTGATGATGACTTAACTCAGTTTCATTGTTCCCAGCAACAGAAAATCTTGAAGAGACTTGCTCTTATTAGTATAAATAGATACAAGAGTAGATACTTTTTGTTCTCCCAGATTTGATCCTGGGTTTCCCAGAGTAATAGGTTGTTGCTTTAATTGCCTGGGCAGCCAGCCAGCTTGCAGTTGTTCTTGAAGGACTGACTGGTAAACTGCAGCTTTCTAATATTACAGTTAACAAATTATTCAAAGGGCACATTAGGAAGCTTTGGAATGAATGGATTACAGATGAAGTGAGAGATAGTTTTATCCATATAGAAAAGCATCAACAAGTATTGTATGAAACTTTTAGAGTGGATAATAAAATCTTAAAAGCAAGTATCAACAGGCATCATAAAAAATGGATTTAAAAGAGCTGATTTGTAAAGTTTTACTTCAGAAGAAATTGATGATGCTATGGTAACAGTCTGATGATTCTACTGTTAGTGAACATGAAGATGGAACGCTTCAAAATAGAATGTAAATATTTGAAAAATTAAATTGAATGTCTGTATGAATAAATCTGTTGTACTGGGCAAGTGTGTTTGTGCATGGGTGGTGGTAATTAAAGTTTGTTGTATATAAGGGCCTGCCAGGATTACAGAGATACATAATGAGCATGTTGATGAAGATACATTATCAATAGACTCATCACATTCAGACAATAATGATGATGAGTTTGATGACTGAAATTCTGATTATTCTCGAGAAATGTAATATGAATGTAAAAGTGATTTGAAATAAAATGGATATTGATACCAGTATTTTTAATTTAATTTTTTTCATATATTTGCCCTTGTACATACTCTGCATATAGTCTGATGTACTTTTTAATACTGTAGATAGTCCTTAGATTATCTACACCATGGGAATAGGATAGTTGTGCTACCCAGACCTCTGTTCAATCTTTATTTCATGACCAGTTTTAATTTTAATCAGAATTAACCTATATTAGTCATATAATCATACATGTTAATTTTGAAAGTAAAGATTGGATAAACATTCAGGCAGGGTAACTGAAGATGCATCTGTACAGTATCTACATATGAATATAAACATCCAAACCTGATAGTTATATGGACCGTTTATTTTGAAGTGGTGTAAGTCCATTTTTGAAAAAAATTGAGAAATCACATAATATATTAGGTTGTTTGGAAAGCAAGTTCATTTTTTTACCTCTAGACCAGGGGTTGGCAACCTGCGGCTCGCGAGCCACATGCGGCTCTTTGGATGTGAAGCTGCGGCTCTTTAGTTCCATATGCAAATATTATTTATTTTATCAAAAAAAAAACATTTAAAAATCGTTCTGAATCGATTAACGAGGATTAGGCACTGATTCTATCTCAGACACTTGTACTCGCTTTTCACCGCACACCTCCCCGTGACACACATCTTCACTGTCGTCAGTCCGTCGGAAGCTCTCGAATGACGCCATCGTCGGATGTTTCTATTATCTAATTTGTTGTGAAAAACACTACTTATATATGAATAAATAGATATTTTTTCTTATGAATAAATAGATTAGTTTTTTTT
>NW_019385406.1:209894-234105 GCF_000671375.1 Centruroides sculpturatus
ATTGTATAAAATTTAATGAAATAAATGGATGTCCACTAATACTCAACCCTCCTTGTCCAACTTGTCTTAACCCCTCCCTCCCTTTCAGTGTGGACATCATTTAAAGACAGCCCCTTACAACAGAAGAGTAAAACTGTAAATATTACCAACAAATGTACAATTTGATGGACTAGAAAAAAATCCATGTAATGAATCTAAATGAAAAGCAGTGTCTAATGGTAAGCTCATAATAATGATAAATTTATCATAAAATAGTTTAACAATAAGTAAATATTTTTAATGTTAAGAATAAACAACACTATTTTATTTCTTGTTATTATATATATAAACAAAATCAGAATAAAACACAATGTGTTTCAAGTGAAATTGAGTTTTACATAATAGAAATTTAATGAATTTTACAGTTCAATAATTATGAAAGTGGTGTAAGTCCATTTATGGCCCAGAAAGAATATATTAGTTTAGTTAAATTCACATAGAAGTCTTTATGCAATCAACTTGCATATTTCTAAAGTCATAGAAACATTGTCAAACTTAGTACACTTTATTTATATTTTTGAATCAACTAAAATTAAAATGTTTGAATATCTTGAAAGAAGAAAAAATGGACTTACACCACTTTCAAAATAAACTGTCCATATATTAAAGCCAAACAATTAGAACAAGCCGAATTATATCAGGCTATATTATACTATTATTATTAATTAAATGCTAAGTAATTAAATTAATGCCTCTAACACCACATTACTTAGCATTTAATTAAAATATCAATTTAATTATCATTATTATAAAATTTAGCAAGCAATGGTGCCTAATGCTTCCTCTAATGCCAAATAACAGCATTTAATTAATAATAATAGTAGTAATATAGCTCAATATAATTTGGCAGTCATTTGGCTTTAATGTATGGTGTCTAGAAAATGGGTTTTGAACCTGCTCCAGGTCAGTCTTTTCTTCCAGATTATTCTAAATTAAATATCAAATTTAAATATATTAAATAACCACCAAGTTGGAGTGGCAGTATTAATACAAAATTACAGATTAACTGCCAACCTTTAGTCAAATTATATAGTTAATTAATCCAGCAAGTAGATATTTAATTTGATATTAATAAATAGGACCAGTTAATTACATTTGAGAAAAAATTATTATGCATTGGACTTGATATATGTGCAAAGCTCTTCCAATATTGGTTGTTTAATGAACAAAAGCAGTGCATAACTGTCTTTTTCAATTTTTAAAGTTCAATAATACTATTTTTATGCATTCTGTCCTTCTATGTAAGTATGAAAATAGTATTATCGAACTTTTAAAATTTAATTATACACTTATATATTTATGAAATTAATTTCTGGAAATTCCGTTTGTGTATGCTGAAAGTGCAAAGGCATACTAATTGTACATTGATAAAGAAATAGTGGGAGCTGAAAAAAAAATCAACTAGTTGGACTGGTTCCAGTATTAGAAAAAGGTCAAAAAATCTGATATAAGTCATACTGTCTGTAATCCTTAATTTGTTGAAATAATTTTCCTTTCATAATTCATTCCTATTTTAAAATATTTGCAGAATTTTTATAAAATTACTGGAAGGATGTCTGTTGGACCTTTGGTGACAGAAATCTGCTGCACATTCTTCGTGGCTGCTCTTCTATTGCACAGATATGGAAATTGGAGTCAACATCACATATTGGTGACAATAAATGTTTTTATTGCCTGGTATTTTTCTTTTATAATAATTTTCATCTTGCCTCTTGATGTTTCAACAGTAAGTAAAATACCAATATATTAAAATACTATTTCTAGTTCTACTTTACTAGTTGTAATAATCAACCAGTTATCAATTATTTTTTTTTATATGATTACTTTTGATTACAGCTTGTTTAATTATAGTTCTAGATAAGTAAAAATATCTATATTCAGCTAAAATGTACAGGGTGATCCAAAACTTAGTAAGCATTTAAAAAACAAATATTTCAGTGAATTTTTGGCACATGGTAACAGGATTAGCATGGAAATGCATAGAAGCAAGCAGGATTTCCTCCAGAAGTGTCAAAATTAGTTCCAGTTATATCCATCAGGTGGCACTTTACCACAGATGATGTCATGCAGGTGTCTGCTTTTGAAATCGTCACTGTCACTGGTCAGCATATATTAACCTGGAGAAAAGACAAGCATTGGATGTTGTAAAATTCATATAAGATGGAGCACCACCCTATTTTGCTTTTCCTGTGAAACAGCTGTTATAATCATTGTTTGGAGAGGATTGAGTAATAAGCCATCACTTTCAGATTGAATGGCTACCTAGATGTCCACACCTGATGTAATATCTAATTTTTTCAAAGCCCAGAAATCACCAAACGTATGGCATTACGTAAGCAGAAAAATGAAATCAAGGGTTAGTTGGTGCCAGGTCTGAACTTTTAAATGGGCAAAAACATGAATGAATTTGTTCAAAAATAAAAATCAGTTAATATATAAAAAATTTCAAAATACTTGACTATGCATCAAAAAAGAATTAAATTCATTATTATGTGACCATCTCTATACAATAGTTAATAGTAATAAATGCAAAGTAAGTTAGAAAAAAAGAACTGTGCAAGTTATAAAATTCAAAGATTCTTTATCTAATCAAAAACAAATATATACAGAACTTTCCCAATACTTGGGAACTTAAATTTAGAACTAAGATAATTATAAGTTTATCTCTACAAAAACCTGACAAATAAGAAAACTCTACTATTTACAAAAATTACAAAAAGTAGTCTTATGATCTAATCTGCCTAACTGTCACACCAAAAGGAAAAGTTTTTTCAAAATCTTTGCTTGCCAATTGCACTCACTCAGGAATTTCATCTTGCTTGCTTACAGGAGCTTCACCTCATCTTTTTTCAGTCTTGTCAGGTCTTTTATACTTCCTGGTGTGATGTAACAAACAGCTGTGCCACTCAACTCATTTACATACTTATACTAACAATTATACTTATACTAACTTCACAATCTTTCAAACATTTGTCTTTACCAATCTTTTCAAAAAAAAAAAATTCTTTTGATTTTTAGAATCATTTACAGCTGCAATTAAGAGATCATTCTTTAATTTCTATTTGGATATCACTTAATCTGAGATGCCTTAATAGATTGGCAACATAGGCAGTGAACGTGTCAATTATGATAAGACTATTATTTTTCAAATTTAGATTTTTCTTTTTCAGTTGGATGTGGAGCTTTTGTCTTTTAACAAAATAAAACATCTTAAAAATAAATAATAATGAGAATTAAATAAAAACCCCAAAAATAAAATTCAGACTTGACTCCTTACGCTGATGCCCTGCAATTTTTGATACAGGACTACTTGAAGTCATGGGTTTGTGGGGAATATCCCACATCATTGACAATGGTAAAAGACTCTATACATTGGAAGGCATCAATGATACCTTGACAAATGATGTTTCATATGGTCCATAATGTTTTCACTGATCTTTGGGTCATGCTCAGCAACAAAATCTACCTCATTGACATTTCTATGCATTTGGAGTTAGAACTATTTAAGAAGACTAAGACATAACTTTTCTCACTTTGTTTCTAGCCATTTAAACACTGAGTACAATGTTTTGAAAACGTTTGTACTCAGTGTTTAAACAGCTAGAAACAAAGTGAGAAAGGTTTTGTCTTAATCTTCATTGACATTTGCTACGATGTGGTTCTTTATGGCATTATGGATTAAAGCACCACCTGGTAGACATAATTGGAACTAATTTTGACACTATTGGAAGAAACCCAATGTGATTCTATGCATTTTCATGCTAATCACATTACCACACATCAAAAATTCACTGAAATATTGATTTTTTTTCAAATGGTAACCGACTTTTGAATTATCCTGTACTTAAAATACTATTTTATATAGTTTATTGGGACAAAATTGTAAGAAATTTCATACTTAATAAAGTAAGAGATTCTTTATTGAAAAGTAAACAAACATACATGCAAATGAAATTAATTTGCATGTCTTTTGGACAACATATGCATATTAAATTTTTATTTTGTAAAATCATACATTTATTCTATTCTTTGATATGATTATTGACCATAATAGCTAACATTGATGCACATATTTATATTTAATTATAATTTTATAGTTTCTCTTGATTTTATTTTTTGTTTACAATGAAAATTGTTTTCATTGTAATCAAAATCGATCTCGATTTACAATGAACAGAAATCTAATCTCAGGCCATCATTATATTACTTTTATCAAAGAAATTAAATATATTTAATTGTTTTAATGTGATTTAGATCTGAAAATGAATTGAAAATGTTATATTCCTAATATGTAATTGAATGATCTTGGAATACTGCAATGATTTCGTTTTTCAGTTTCAGGCATACAAAATCACTTTTTTACAAAATTATCGTACAGGAACTTAGGACACAATATGACTGAATTCAGACTTTATTGATATTAGTTGCAAGAAAATGCATTTAAGGTGTCATACTCCTCATCAGTTCACTTTTAGTACCTGTATTCTTCAAAGTGATAAAAAAACTGATGGAGGGATATGACACCTGAAATGCATTCTCTTTCAACTAATATCAATAAAGTCTGAATTCAGCCATAGTGTGCCTTAAATTCCTGTGTGATGAGTCTGTAAAAAAGTGATTTTGTATGCTTGAAACTGAAACTGTAAAAGAAATGAAACAGAAAGCTAGAATAAACAACAATAAATGATTTTGTTTTCATTAAATTAAAATATGATAAAATAATTTAAAACTTTTACCTTTACCTAAATTGGCATTTTTTTCCTTTTTACTGTAACATGATAAAAGATGGAAAATCCTAATATATTTTAAAATAGTTATAAACACATGTAATATATATTAAATAATAATATTTAATAGAAAATAATGCTATTTTTAATACACAAGAAATTTAAGGAAATGAATAATTTATTTAAAAAAATGTTTTGACAGATCAGATTCATTTTGTTTCAAAATGAAATTTTTGAACTGACATTAGAGTCTGATGACAAGTTTCTCATACATTCATATCATTTTCAAATATATACTTTCAATTACATAAAGATGTGAATTTTTTTGGCAATTTAATGATAATTGTGTTTTAATTGGATCTAGTTGTCAAGAAAATCAGATTTTATTTATTTGAACTAATAGTCTATCACAGTGTTTCTCAACCTCTAACGAATCGTCGACCCCTTCAATGTAGTATCGCCCCCTTCATTTCAAAATTCCAATGCCGAGGACCAAGACTAACGCCAAATTCATACTGCATTGAATAGACTAGTGACTAGTATAATGTTATTTGTTTAATTATTGTACGATATAACTAATAAAATATCTAATTATTCTTAATATAATGTTTTATATATTGCCCAGAAAATTGTTTTTCACCCCCCAAAATATAAATTGTTACTAATCGCCCCTCAACATGGAAAAATGCCTACATGGGGGCGATATTGCCCCATTGAGAAACACTGGTCTATCAGATCACAGCTAAATAAAAAGGGCTTATCACATCAGGATGAGATTGAACCAGACTCAATTATTCAAAGATAACTTTTATTAATATGGGAATTCATTTTGGGTACACAGACCCCCCTCATCAGCTCGTTTAAAGATTAGGCATATGGCAGTAAACACAATAAATATCTAAACTATTCTAACAAAACATAGTTTACAAATTGATATTATAAATAGCACAGTGCATTGTGTATACAATTACATAATATACTAAATTAAAACTAATTAAAATTGTACAATACAATAATAAAAACAATTGATGGCACTGTTATCTTCATAAAACATAATATTGGTTCTATCAACAATAAATTATTAGTTACATCTATGACTTAANATGAATAAATAGATTAGTTTTTTTTTATCAAAAAACTTTATTTATGCGAGTACTCTTTATTGTTGGCAAGAAAAAATTTTGTGGCTCTTTAAAAACTTTGAAATTTTGTAAATTGTAATTTTGGCTCTTCCGACTCAAAAGGTTGCCGACCCCTGCTCTAGACGGATTAATTGTATTTTTCCTGCCATTTCATTCTAAACCGTATTATCATTATATATTTTGACAGCTAGCATTTTAAGGCTTATTTGTAAAAAATTTTGTTTGATTTTGTGCAATTGTTTATTTTTTGTGTCCCATCAAATATGGAAGATTGAAAGCAGCATTTTCGGCATATTTTGCTCTTTTATTACTGAAAAGGTAAGAATGCTGTTCAAGCGAGAAAAAAATTGTGAGACGTGTATGTAGAAGATGTATTGACAGAACGACAGTGCCAAAACTGGTTTACAAAATTTTGTTCTGGCAATTTCAATATTGAAGATGAACCACGTTCTGGATGGCCAGTTGAAGCCAATGAAAACAAAATAAAGATACTGATTGAAGCAAACTGTCGAATAACAACACGTAAAATCACTAAGAGATTAAATTTGTCAAATTGAACTGTTTATGATTACTTGAAACAACTTAATTTCATTTCAAAGCTTGATATATGAGTTCCACATGCTCTTAAAGAGAGATTCTCTTTTTGGTGGGATTTTAAGGAAATTTTTTTTGGAGCTTTTACCAGACAATTTAACAATTTATTCGAAAGTGTACTGCCATTGAGTAAGCAAATTGAGTAATATCATCAAACAGAAAAGGTGGCCAGAATTGATCAACAAAACAGGTGTAGTGATTTACCACGATAATGTCAAATTTCACAAAAGTTTGGTAACTCGTCAGAAACTGTTATTACTTAGATGGGATATGCTATCACACCAACCATATTCGCCAGATCGAGCACACTCGGATTATTACTTGTTCCGGTCTATACAAATTTTTTTTAACTAAGACATTTACTTGAAATGACAATGTCAAAAATCACTTGGATCAGTTTTTTTGTAAGCAACGATAAAAATTTTTATGAATGTGAAATCATGCTACTACCAGAAAGGATGACAGCAGGTATTTGACCAAAATGGTCAATATATAATTCAATAAAATATTTATTTATTATAAAAATTTTGTGTTTTTTCCAAGGAAAAAAAAACGAACTTACTTTCTGAACAACCCAATACATACAATTTAGTGTAAACTTTTTATTTATAAACAATTCACACTTAGTATTTTAAAATAACCACACGCTTTGATCAATTAAAAATTCATTGGTAAATGACATTGCATAACCATTGATTATGAAAGTGGTGTAAGTCCATTTCTGCTGTAATTAAGCACTTGGGCTGTCCATAAATTACATCTGCATTTACCTCAAAACTTTTACTCCCCCCTCTTGTCCCAGTTTGTCCAAGTTTTTGTAACCCCTTCCCTTCTTTGGATGTCCAACATAACTCAACCCCATTAAAACCTTCATTACTTTATGAGTGATAGATACCATAAGTAGAAATGAAACTTACAAGAAACTTTGGAATAAATATAATAAAATGCATAAAGTCTATAAAATTTAATGAAATAAATGGATGCCCACTAATGCTCAACCCCCCTTGTCCGACTTGTCTTAACTCCCTCCCTCCCTTCCAGTGTGGACATCATTTATGGACAGCCCCTTACAACAGAAGAGTAAAACTATGAATATTACCAACAAATGTATAATTTGATGGAATGGAAAAAAAAACCACGTAATGTATAGTCTGATGTACTTTTTAATACTGTAGATAGTCCTTAGATTATCTACACCATGGGAATAGGATAGTTGTGCTACCCAGACCTCTGTTCAATCTTTATTTCATGACCAGTTTTAATTTTAATCAGAATTAACCTATATTAGTCATATAATCATACATGTTAATTTTGAAAGTAAAGATTGGATAAACATTCAGGCAGGGTAACTGAAGATGCATCTGTACAGTATCTACATATGAATATAAACATCCAAACCTGATAGTTATATGGACCGTTTATTTTGAAGTGGTGTAAGTCCATTTTTGAAAAAAATTGAGAAATCACATAATATATTAGGTTGTTTGGAAAGCAAGTTCATTTTTTTACCTCTAGACCAGGGGTCGGCAACCTGCGGCTCGCGAGCCACATGCGGCTCTTTGGATGTGAAGCTGCGGCTCTTTAGTTCCATATGCAAATATTATTTATTTTATCAAAAAAAAAACATTTAAAAATCGTTCTGAATCGATTAACGAGGATTAGGCACTGATTCTATCTCAGACACTTGTACTCGCTTTTCACCGCACACCTCCCCGTGACACACATCTTCACTGTCGTCAGTCCGTCGGAAGCTCTCGAATGACGCCATCGTCGGATGTTTCTATTATCTAATTTGTTGTGAAAAACACTACTTATATATGAATAAATAGATATTTTTTCTTATGAATAAATAGATTAGTTTTTTTTTATCAAAAAACTTTATTTATGCGAGTACTCTTTATTGTTGGCAAGAAAAAATTTTGTGGCTCTTTAAAAACTTTGAAATTTTGTAAATTGTAATTTTGGCTCTTCCGACTCAAAAGGTTGCCGACCCCTGCTCTANAATAGCTTGTTAAAGCATAATATTTTATCAAAATATTGAAGTAACTATTAAATATTATTAATCATTTTAAAAGATATTTTATTTACAATAGTATAGTATTAATGAACATGATCATATGGCCCATGATCAATGACTTGCCATAAGTTTGTTTCGATAGCTCGCAATTCGTTTGGACAACTTTCGTGTCACTTGTCAAGAATTGAATTTTCACTTAAAATTCAATTCTTTGGATCAGTTGTGTGGTATTTTTTGCTTGCCAGCCTTTCTGGTATACTATTTGAGCCAAATATCCAAAGAAATCTTCATTTGGCTGGCATTATGGCAGATTTAATGGATTATGTTCTTTGAGTACAAAAATAATGTTTTTGGCTTTGAGGACTCTATGATTGACTTTGCATAGTGAGATGAAACTTTATTGAGTCAAAAGATGAAATCTTCATTTTGATGATGCTTGTTAAGAAAAGGGATTGGAATTTTCTTTAGACATTTGTTTTAGTACATGTTGGCATCAATTGCAAGGGAACCCTTCTTAAAAAAATAGCTTCAAAACACCTGCTGATGAAATGACAATGTACACATCTTTTTCTTCAGATTTTTTCTTAAATTTATACTTCACTTCAGGGGTGCTTGATTTTCATTGTGCACATAGTAAATTTATTTCCTGGTATTTGCATGCCAGAGAGAGAAGTACTTCTCATTGTCCAAAACAAACATTTTGTTTCCAGAATTTTTTATGGGCATCTGCATTGCATTCAGATTTCAACAACTTTTCAGCAGTTCATTCTGGGGTCTTCTTTATCTTCCCTTTCTTTGTTTGTTTTCTTAAGTGTCTTATCAGCGTATGTTTGATGACAATTGAACATTTTAGCTTCCTCTATCCAATTAACTGTATCTTTGTTGTCAAAAATTTGTCGCAATGCTCTTCAGTTTTTAGCATTCATAACTGATTTTCTTCTGCTTCTTGGTCTTATTTTTCACATTCTGGATATTTCATATTTCAAAATATTATATACAGTTGATTTGCTGTGGCCTTTGGCTAAAAAATACTCTTTTTGCCAACTTTTTGTGTGGTTTGCTTTAGTCTTGTATATTTGTACAACACAGTCTTAATATATCCTCTTTTGAAGTCTTTTTTTTTTAACTCACTCTTACATATTTGAAAACTTCATGTGCTGTAACTGAGCATGTGTAATAATATAATTTTTGGTGCAAATACTTTAAAATTATCTTTTTTTGTTCAAAAATTATGATGCTTTAAACTCAGTCCAGATTTTTTATCTCATTCCATCAGGAAAAGGCATTTGAAAGAAAAGGAATGGAAAGATAGAAATAAATTCAAGACCATAAACTTTTTTAAAAGAAAAGAACTCACTGTTGACTCCTGCTTACCATGAAGACAGGTAGCCAGTTATGCTACTTGGATGTCTGGCTGATCTCTGCTTCCAAACCAATTAATTATATATAATCATACTGGTCATTCACAACTCTGACTGCGGACAACTTATGGCTCTTTGTGGGTCTCAACCAACTTACTTTTTTAAATTAACCCCAAGCCTAGAGAGAGAGTGTGTGTGTGTGTGTGTGTGTAGTCTTGCTTGAGGCCAATTTTTTTTCCAGAAATACAGTCGACCCCCCTATAACACTGTTGATAATTCTGTTTTATATGAATTCCATGTTGTACGAGTCACTTAGATTTTACAAATACATGTGCTGGGCTGTGAATGGCTCACGTATTTGTAAAATCTAAGTGGCTCCTACAACATGGAATTCATATAAAACGGAATTATCAACAGTGTTATAGGGGGGTCAACTTGTATTCTAAATTAAATTATTTATTCCTAATTATTAAATTTAACACACAACAGCAACTTAATTACACACTTCTAGCCAAATTACGTAATAGTTAGTCTTAAATTCCCAATGAAAAGACAACAGTTTGTTTGATATTTAAATTAACATATGCAACCACCCCAATAATTATTAATTTTGTATTATTTTATTACGTATTAAATTTTAATTTAATTTTGTAGCTATAAAGCTATATTTTTTCCCCTCTAATCANATATGAACAAAATCAGAATAAAACACAATGTGTTTCAAGTGAAATTGAGTTTTACATAATAGAAATTTAATGAATTTTACAGTTCAATAATTATGAAAGTGGTGTAAGTCCATTTATGGCCCAGAAAGAATATATTAGTTTAGTTAAATTCACATAGAAGTCTTTATGCAATCAACTTGCATATTTCTAAAGTCATAGAAACATTGTCAAACTTAGTACACTTTATTTATATTTTTGAATCAACTAAAATTAAAATGTTTGAATATCTTGAAAGAAGAAAAAATGGACTTACACCACTTTCAAAATAAACTGTCCATATATTAAAGCCAAACAATTAGAACAAGCCGAATTATATCAGGCTATATTATACTATTATTATTAATTAAATGCTAAGTAATTAAATTAATGCCTCTAACACCACATTACTTAGCATTTAATTAAAATATCAATTTAATTATCATTATTATAAAATTTAGCAAGCAATGGTGCCTAATGCTTCCTCTAATGCCAAATAACAGCATTTAATTAATAATAATAGTAGTAATATAGCTCAATATAATTTGGCAGTCATTTGGCTTTAATGTATGGTGTCTAGAAAATGGGTTTTGAACCTGCTCCAGGTCAGTCTTTTCTTCCAGATTATTCTAAATTAAATATCAAATTTAAATATATTAAATAACCACCAAGTTGGAGTGGCAGTATTAATACAAAATTACAGATTAACTGCCAACCTTTAGTCAAATTATATAGTTAATTAATCCAGCAAGTAGATATTTAATTTGATATTAATAAATAGGACCAGTTAATTACATTTGAGAAAAAATTATTATGCATTGGACTTGATATATGTGCAAAGCTCTTCCAATATTGGTTGTTTAATGAACAAAAGCAGTGCATAACTGTCTTTTTCAATTTTTAAAGTTCAATAATACTATTTTTATGCATTCTGTCCTTCTATGTAAGTATGAAAATAGTATTATCGAACTTTTAAAATTTAATTATACACTTATATATTTATGAAATTAATTTCTGGAAATTCCGTTTGTGTATGCTGAAAGTGCAAAGGCATACTAATTGTACATTGATAAAGAAATAGTGGGAGCTGAAAAAAAAATCAACTAGTTGGACTGGTTCCAGTATTAGAAAAAGGTCAAAAAATCTGATATAAGTCATACTGTCTGTAATCCTTAATTTGTTGAAATAATTTTCCTTTCATAATTCATTCCTATTTTAAAATATTTGCAGAATTTTTATAAAATTACTGGAAGGATGTCTGTTGGACCTTTGGTGACAGAAATCTGCTGCACATTCTTCGTGGCTGCTCTTCTATTGCACAGATATGGAAATTGGAGTCAACATCACATATTGGTGACAATAAATGTTTTTATTGCCTGGTATTTTTCTTTTATAATAATTTTCATCTTGCCTCTTGATGTTTCAACAGTAAGTAAAATACCAATATATTAAAATACTATTTCTAGTTCTACTTTACTAGTTGTAATAATCAACCAGTTATCAATTATTTTTTTTTATATGATTACTTTTGATTACAGCTTGTTTAATTATAGTTCTAGATAAGTAAAAATATCTATATTCAGCTAAAATGTACAGGGTGATCCAAAACTTAGTAAGCATTTAAAAAACAAATATTTCAGTGAATTTTTGGCACATGGTAACAGGATTAGCATGGAAATGCATAGAAGCAAGCAGGATTTCCTCCAGAAGTGTCAAAATTAGTTCCAGTTATATCCATCAGGTGGCACTTTACCACAGATGATGTCATGCAGGTGTCTGCTTTTGAAATCGTCACTGTCACTGGTCAGCATATATTAACCTGGAGAAAAGACAAGCATTGGATGTTGTAAAATTCATATAAGATGGAGCACCACCCTATTTTGCTTTTCCTGTGAAACAGCTGTTATAATCATTGTTTGGAGAGGATTGAGTAATAAGCCATCACTTTCAGATTGAATGGCTACCTAGATGTCCACACCTGATGTAATATCTAATTTTTTCAAAGCCCAGAAATCACCAAACGTATGGCATTACGTAAGCAGAAAAATGAAATCAAGGGTTAGTTGGTGCCAGGTCTGAACTTTTAAATGGGCAAAAACATGAATGAATTTGTTCAAAAATAAAAATCAGTTAATATATAAAAAATTTCAAAATACTTGACTATGCATCAAAAAAGAATTAAATTCATTATTATGTGACCATCTCTATACAATAGTTAATAGTAATAAATGCAAAGTAAGTTAGAAAAAAAGAACTGTGCAAGTTATAAAATTCAAAGATTCTTTATCTAATCAAAAACAAATATATACAGAACTTTCCCAATACTTGGGAACTTAAATTTAGAACTAAGATAATTATAAGTTTATCTCTACAAAAACCTGACAAATAAGAAAACTCTACTATTTACAAAAATTACAAAAAGTAGTCTTATGATCTAATCTGCCTAACTGTCACACCAAAAGGAAAAGTTTTTTCAAAATCTTTGCTTGCCAATTGCACTCACTCAGGAATTTCATCTTGCTTGCTTACAGGAGCTTCACCTCATCTTTTTTCAGTCTTGTCAGGTCTTTTATACTTCCTGGTGTGATGTAACAAACAGCTGTGCCACTCAACTCATTTACATACTTATACTAACAATTATACTTATACTAACTTCACAATCTTTCAAACATTTGTCTTTACCAATCTTTTCAAAAAAAAAAAAATTCTTTTGATTTTTAGAATCATTTACAGCTGCAATTAAGAGATCATTCTTTAATTTCTATTTGGATATCACTTAATCTGAGATGCCTTAATAGATTGGCAACATAGGCAGTGAACGTGTCAATTATGATAAGACTATTATTTTTCAAATTTAGATTTTTCTTTTTCAGTTGGATGTGGAGCTTTTGTCTTTTAACAAAATAAAACATCTTAAAAATAAATAATAATGAGAATTAAATAAAAACCCCAAAAATAAAATTCAGACTTGACTCCTTACGCTGATGCCCTGCAATTTTTGATACAGGACTACTTGAAGTCATGGGTTTGTGGGGAATATCCCACATCATTGACAATGGTAAAAGACTCTATACATTGGAAGGCATCAATGATACCTTGACAAATGATGTTTCATATGGTCCATAATGTTTTCACTGATCTTTGGGTCATGCTCAGCAACAAAATCTACCTCATTGACATTTCTATGCATTTGGAGTTAGAACTATTTAAGAAGACTAAGACATAACTTTTCTCACTTTGTTTCTAGCCATTTAAACACTGAGTACAATGTTTTGAAAACGTTTGTACTCAGTGTTTAAACAGCTAGAAACAAAGTGAGAAAGGTTTTGTCTTAATCTTCATTGACATTTGCTACGATGTGGTTCTTTATGGCATTATGGATTAAAGCACCACCTGGTAGACATAATTGGAACTAATTTTGACACTATTGGAAGAAACCCAATGTGATTCTATGCATTTTCATGCTAATCACATTACCACACATCAAAAATTCACTGAAATATTGATTTTTTTTCAAATGGTAACCGACTTTTGAATTATCCTGTACTTAAAATACTATTTTATATAGTTCATTGGGACAAAATTGTAAGAAATTTCATACTTAATAAAGTAAGAGATTCTTTATTGAAAAGTAAACAAACATACATGCAAATGAAATTAATTTGCATGTCTTTTGGACAACATATGCATATTAAATTTTTATTTTGTAAAATCATACATTTATTCTATTCTTTGATATGATTATTGACCATAATAGCTAACATTGATGCACATATTTATATTTAATTATAATTTTATAGTTTCTCTTGATTTTATTTTTTGTTTACAATGAAAATTGTTTTCATTGTAATCAAAATCGATCTCGATTTACAATGAACAGAAATCTAATTTCAGGCCATCATTATATTACTTTTATCAAAGAAATTAAATATATTTAATTGTTTTAATGTGATTTAGATCTGAAAATGAATTGAAAATGTTATATTCCTAATATGTAATTGAATGATCTTGGAATACTGCAATGATTTCGTTTTTCAGTTTCAGGCATACAAAATCACTTTTTTACAAAATTATCGTACAGGAACTTAGGACACAATATGACTGAATTCAGACTTTATTGATATTAGTTGCAAGAAAATGCATTTAAGGTGTCATACTCCTCATCAGTTCACTTTTAGTACCTGTATTCTTCAAAGTGATAAAAAAACTGATGGAGGGATATGACACCTGAAATGCATTCTCTTTCAACTAATATCAATAAAGTCTGAATTCAGCCATAGTGTGCCTTAAATTCCTGTGTGATGAGTCTGTAAAAAAGTGATTTTGTATGCTTGAAACTGAAACTGTAAAAGAAATGAAACAGAAAGCTAGAATAAACAACAATAAATGATTTTGTTTTCATTAAATTAAAATATGATAAAATAATTTAAAACTTTTACCTTTACCTAAATTGGCATTTTTTTCCTTTTTACTGTAACATGATAAAAGATGGAAAATCCTAATATATTTTAAAATAGTTATAAACACATGTAATATATATTAAATAATAATATTTAATAGAAAATAATGCTATTTTTAATACACAAGAAATTTAAGGAAATGAATAATTTATTTAAAAAAATGTTTTGACAGATCAGATTCATTTTGTTCCAAAATGAAATTTTTGAACTGACGTTAGAGTCTGATGACAAGTTTCTCATACATTCATATCATTTTCAAATATATACTTTCAATTACATAAAGATGTGAATTTTTTTGGCAATTTAATGATAATTGTGTTTTAATTGGATCTAGTTGTCAAGAAAATCAGATTTTATTTATTTGAACTAATAGTCTATCACAGTGTTTCTCAACCTCTAACAAATCGTCGACCCCTTCAATGTAGTATCGCCCCCTTCATTTCAAAATTCCAATGCCGAGGACCAAGACTAACGCCAAATTCATACTGCATTGAATAGACTAGTGACTAGTATAATGTTATTTGTTTAATTATTGTACGATATAACTAATAAAATATCTAATTATTCTTAATATAATGTTTTATATATTGCCCAGAAAATTGTTTTTCACCCCCCAAAATATAAATTGTTACTAATCGCCCCTCAACATGGAAAAATGCCTACATGGGGGCGATATTGCCCCATTGAGAAACACTGGTCTATCAGATCACAGCTAAATAAAAAGGGCTTATCACATCAGGATGAGATTGAACCAGACTCAATTATTCAAAGATAACTTTTATTAATATGGGAATTCATTTTGGGTACACAGACCCCCCTCATCAGCTCGTTTAAAGATTAGGCATATGGCAGTAAACACAATAAATATCTAAACTATTCTAACAAAACATAGTTTACAAATTGATATTATAAATAGCACAGTGCATTGTGTATACAATTACATAATATACTAAATTAAAACTAATTAAAATTGTACAATACAATAATAAAAACAATTGATGGCACTGTTATCTTCATAAAACATAATATTGGTTCTATCAACAATAAATTATTAGTTACATCTATGACTTAATTTTAATAAATTTAAAAAAAAATTTTTTTATTTGGGTAACTTACTTTACTCAGTTTAATTTTTCTAACCCAAGTTCTTTCAAAATAACAGATGTACTATACATATACCTCACCTGACAATGGACTTTGAATGTGCTAGAGAATAATTTGTACATAAAGGTGAACTCCAGAAAAGCAGTTTGTCTCCTATGTTATGTTTATTTTGTATATATGCATATATATAAATAAAGCATGTAATACACACACACACACACACACACACACACACACACACACATATATATATATATATATGTGTGTGTGTGTGTATTACATGATTTATTGGTTTTTGCAATAGTTTGGTCAATAATTTATTTGCATATTTATAATTTATTTGAAATGCATTTCAAACAATGATGCTACAGTGTTTTTATTCAATGAATTTTTTTTATTCAGTTTTTTTATTCAATTCAAACTGTAGCATCATTCTAGTTGTCATTCAATTTAAAACAATAGTTCTTTGATTTATTTTTTAAATGATTTAGTTACTTTAATCTAAGGTTTTAAGTTAAAGTTACTGAATATCTAAAAAAATTAATGAAAAGTAATGACAAAAATAGGTTTATTGAATTTTTAATTTAAAATAATAATTTTTTTTATTACAGAGACATTTAGTTAGATTAATTCATATTTAATACTCTAATAAAATTCAAAATATTATCTAATATTTTAATAAACTAATTTATTAATTCAAAATTTTTATTTTACAGACAGCTTATCATCAATGCATTAGAAATTCCGAATCAGCTACTACTGTTGTTCCAGTTACAGAAACTACTTTACTTCCAAATACTTCTTTTAGAAATAGTACTACAAATATTTCTATTACTCCCACAGAACCATATATATCATTACAAGGTAATTAATAGCAGTAAAATTATGATAATTTAATATAATTTCTTTTGAATAGTTTCTAAACAAAAAGTATGAATTACAAAAATTTAAAAAGTATATATATATAATCTGATTTCTAACAAGGTTCAAGTCCTGCTATTTGAAGTTTTATTTTAATTTAATAAATATGTAATTTATATATATTACAGCATTTTTTTAATCAGAAGTTATTTTTTTAATAAATTTAGATAATTAGAAAAAAACCTGTAAAATTAGAAAAATAAAATTCAAATTGTTACTATAAATTTTAAATAATACTTATTCATTGTTAAAATATAAAATTTAATTTTTTAAAAATATTTATGCTTGGATTTTAAAGTAGATTTAGAATGTGAATATTCTAAACAGGAACAGATTTAAATACAATAAATGTTATAAAACTGTATAAAACTTACAATTTTTTAAAAATTTAAAATGCCACAGTTTGTCTTGTCTTGTTTTATTTAAAATTTTATTATTTTTTGAAAGGGGAAAAAACCCCAGATGAAAGAAAGAAAAATATATAATGGGGTTAGACAAAAATCTGAACTGTTTTTAGGCTGCAATTTTTGAAAACTTCATACTTTTCAAAAATTTCCACTGGCATCCATATATCTGTCTATTGTTTGTTCTTCCTTAATCTTGAGAATGGAGTTAGATAGATGAAAGTTGATCAGATACAGAAAGCTTATGGGGCATTAGATCCTGGTTAATTATACAAACTTCTGATGCAAACCAGAAATCACGTTATTTCAATTAAAAAATTTTCCTCCAAAAGGTGTTAGATAGATGACCAGCACAACTCTATTGCTGATAGGAAAAGTATGATGTACAGGGGCAAGCCATTACTAATTTGAGGTGGATAGCATATATTTTAAATTAAATAAATTAAAAATTGCAGCCCAGCATTATGACAATGTCAAAATAAATAATAGCTTGTTAAAGCATAATATTTTATCAAAATATTGAAGTAACTATTAAATATTATTAATCATTTTAAAAGATATTTTATTTACAATAGTATAGTATTAATGAACATGATCATATGGCCCATGATCAATGACTTGCCATAAGTTTGTTTCGATAGCTCGCAACTCGTTTGGACAACTTTCGTGTCACTTGTCAAGAATTGAATTTTCACTTAAAATTCAATTCTTTGGATCAGTTGTGTGGTATTTTTTGCTTGCCAGCCTTTCTGGTATACTATTTGAGCCAAATATCCAAAGAAATCTTCATTTGGCTGGCATTATGGCAGATTTAATGGATTATGTTCTTTGAGTACAAAAATAATGTTTTTGGCTTTGAGGACTCTATGATTGACTTTGCATAGTGAGATGAAACTTTATTGAGTCAAAAGATGAAATCTTCATTTTGATGATGCTTGTTAAGAAAAGGGATTGGAATTTTCTTTAGACATTTGTTTTAGTACATGTTGGCATCAATTGCAAGGGAACCCTTCTTAAAAAAATAGCTTCAAAACACCTGCTGATGAAATGACAATGTACACATCTTTTTCTTCAGATTTTTTCTTAAATTTATACTTCACTTCAGGGGTGCTTGATTTTCATTGTGCACATAGTAAATTTATTTCCTGGTATTTGCATGCCAGAGAGAGAAGTACTTCTCATTGTCCAAAACAAACATTTTGTTTCCAGAATTTTTTATGGGCATCTGCATTGCATTCAGATTTCAACAACTTTTCAGCAGTTCATTCTGGGGTCTTATTTATCTTCCCTTTCTTTGTTTGTTTTCTTAAGTGTCTTATCAGCGTATGTTTGATGACAATTGAACATTTTAGCTTCCTCTATCCAATTAACTGTATCTTTGTTGTCAAAAATTTGTCGCAATGCTCTTCAGTTTTTAGCATTCATAACTGATTTTCTTCTGCTTCTTGGTCTTATTTTTCACATTCTGGATATTTCATATTTCAAAATATTATATACAGTTGATTTGCTGTGGCCTTTGGCTAAAAAATACTCTTTTTGCCAACTTTTTGTGTGGTTTGCTTTAGTCTTGTATATTTGTACAACACAGTCTTAATATATCCTCTTTTGAAGTCTTTTTTTTTTAACTCACTCTTACATATTTGAAAACTTCATGTGCTGTAACTGAGCATGTGTAATAATATAATTTTTGGTGCAAATACTTTAAAATTATCTTTTTTTGTTCAAAAATTATGATGCTTTAAACTCAGTCCAGATTTTTTATCTCATTCCATCAGGAAAAGGCATTTGAAAGAAAAGGAATGGAAAGATAGAAATAAATTCAAGACCATAAACTTTTTTAAAAGAAAAGAACTCACTGTTGACTCCTGCTTACCATGAAGACAGGTAGCCAGTTATGCTACTTGGATGTCTGGCTGATCTCTGCTTCCAAACCAATTAATTATATATAATCATACTGGTCATTCACAACTCTGACTGCGGACAACTTATGGCTCTTTGTGGGTCTCAACCAACTTACTTTTTTAAATTAACCCCAAGCCTAGAGAGAGAGTGTGTGTGTGTGTGTGTGTGTAGTCTTGCTTGAGGCCAATTTTTTTTCCAGAAATACAGTCGACCCCCCTATAACACTGTTGATAATTCTGTTTTATATGAATTCCATGTTGTACGAGTCACTTAGATTTTACAAATACATGTGCTGGGCTGTGAATGGCTCACGTATTTGTAAAATCTAAGTGGCTCCTACAACATGGAATTCATATAAAACGGAATTATCAACAGTGTTATAGGGGGGTCAACTTGTATTCTAAATTAAATTATTTATTCCTAATTATTAAATTTAACACACAACAGCAACTTAATTACACACTTCTAGCCAAATTACGTAATAGTTAGTCTTAAATTCCCAATGAAAAGACAACAGTTTGTTTGATATTTAAATTAACATATGCAACCACCCCAATAATTATTAATTTTGTATTATTTTATTACGTATTAAATTTTAATTTAATTTTGTAGCTATAAAGCTATATTTTTTCCCCTCTAATCAAACTTAAAATTGATTAATAATTTAAAAACTATTTATTGGAACAACTTACTTTTATTAATGACTTTTGAAAATTTTAAACTTTTTAAAATAATTTATTTTGAACATTTGAAAGATTTAATTTTATGGAAAAAATTTATTATAATTATTTTAAAATCACTGTAAATGTTAATTATTATTTTTTTAAATTTCAGTTAAATTCAGCCTCAATATTTTTGTCTTGTTATAGTTAAAAATTTGTTTTAATAATTGACAGAAGCTCCTGAAAATCCTTGTCAAGCTCCTTGGAGCCAGATACCTGAAGGCGTTTTGCCTACATTATGGAGAGTTGTCTATTGGACAGCACAAGCACTTACATGGTAGGTGATAAATCTTTCAAAAAAGGTTATAATTTTTTTCAACATTATGTACAGTTTTATATTGATACTTTAAAGCAGGGATGGGCAATCTGCGGTTCTCAGGCCACATGCGGCTCACATTAATATTTTTTGCAGCCCACATCGCATAAAATATGAACAAATATATCAATTTCCTAGCTTAAGGAAGTATGCAGCAAAAATTCAAACATTATTTTTTTTACAACTTATGTATGTGAATAGTTTTTCTGCAATGAATTTAGTAAAAATTAAAACAAGAAACCAGCTAACAGACACATTGAAACTAATTTAAAACTAGCAGTGACTAATATTTAACCAAATATTTCCAATATATTACATTTACATCAGTTCCAGAAGCTAAACTAAGTATACCTATGCTAATTTGTAATTATATATGAATAAATAATTGTGATTTACCAGCAATTTTTTCCTCTTTTCTCTTGTATGCAGCACACATTAGTTCAAAAGTTTTCAAGTACAGCCCTTACATAGCAAAAGGTTGCCCATCCCTGTTTTAAAGTTTCATTATGTATATAGTTGAAATGAGTTATTTTAAAATAACAATATATAGAAAGGAAATGTTATTAAAAGTATAAATTCATTTATCATATTTGTCTTATAATCTTTTTATTATACAGAGTGGGCCAACGAAAACGAAACGGCAGAGTAATCGTATTCGTCCAAGCAAATCACTTGGACAGGTCGATTTTATTCTCAAGGGGGACATCTTCAGCAATAAAGTTTTTGCGATTCTGAATACAACAGACAACAAAAAATTTAAAAACTCATTCATTTTTTATTAACTAAACAAACATTTATTTCAAATAAAGTAACAAACATAAGAAAAAGTTATCAAGTATTCAATAAATGTTCGAATTGAGCACCACATCTCTGTCGATTCATTTCTTACTGGACGTTCACGTCCGGGGTTGCGTCTTTTGTTAACTGAAACTTTTGAACCCATTGCCACAGAACTTGTTAACTGAAACTTTTGAACCAAATCCAGAACGTATTTTGCATTACAATATTTGTTTGGATAGCGTTGATTAAATAAATTTGTAGTAAGATAAGCATTCTCGCGATTTCTGAAATGAAGAGTTACTATTACTACCCTTTCAGCAATTGTGTAAACCATAACGCTTATGTTGTAGAAAATACATAATAAACAAATAATAATCTTAAATTCCGATTGAATCATTAAGTGGTCAAGCTCAATGTGAACACTACAAAAAAGAACACCTGGAAACAGATAACACATTATCAGCCTTAATTTTATGATCCATTTTTGACTTGCATATGTGGTCCAGCTTAAAATGTTTTTTTATGTTTGTTAACAGTTTGTGTTACTTTTCTTCCGAAATAAATGTTTGTTTAGTTAATAAAAAAATTAATGAGTTTTTAAAATTTTTTGTCGTCTGTTGTATTCAGAAGCGCAAAAACTTTATTGCAGAAAATGTCCCCCTTCGGAATAAAATCAACCTGTCCGAGCGATTTGCTTGGATGAACACGATAACTCTGCCGTTTCGTTTTCGTTGGCCCATCCTGTATTTAAGTATTAATGATTTGGTATTTTTTTTATTATCTTTTACTGTTCTAAGCATCCATTGTTTTTTCTTATTGGGTTTTTGTTTTCAGTTAAATTTAACTCAAAGCAAAATCCATTATAAGCAGTATAAAGAAATGTCATTGTATTTTTATGTTTATCATTAAAAAGCATTCAATTTTATTTTCAGCATAGAATAAAATTGATAAGTCTATACAAACGCTGTCGGTTTTTTCATATTTCCTGAAACGTTTGCTGTTTCATTCCTCTCTAATTTAAATATTTTTCCTGATCCTATTATATAAAAATTATGGAATCTTTTAAATTGAAAACAATTGTTTAATCTTCTTTTTTAATATAAAACTGAATTTAAGTTTCTTTCTCTTTCTGTTCAAGTATTACATGAGAACAGTTGAACTGATTTTTATGAAACTTTGTACATATATTCAGCAGTGGCGTGTCATCATTGGAAGCGATGGATGCGCCGCTTCCCTTGTATTTTCTAAAAAATAAATACATATTAATTTTAATTATATGAAAATAATTGCACAATATTTTATTATAACAGCATTATGTATCTTATTACAAATTTCTATACTACGAGTGAAAAAAAAGATAAGATCGCTGTTGTATATTCGAATAGTAGTGGCAGAATGGAATCGTCAGCATCCAAAAAGCCAGATTCATGTACGCACTTTACAGAGCACCAACCTCACTCGGTTTAGCCTCGGGTGGATGCTACACGTATACCGCATCCAATTCTATCCAGGACCGGTTCTGGGCTGTTAGCCTCCTGCCCACTAGATATTTGGCCACCCTCGCCCGATTACGCGAATCGCAAGTAGATTTATAACTTAACCCAACCCAACCGATAAGAATTTACTGGTATGTTTTTATGATAGTTCTGTATAGTTGACAGGAGTTTTAAAAAAATCCTTTAAAATATTTGATATTTTTATTCCACTCTCCAATTTTATATTACTCACGGATTTCAATGTTAAACTGGATATTACAATTTCGTATATCCCATATCTAAGGAGATGTAGAAAAAAATGTGGACAATTCTTATATGTTAAAAAATTAACTGTTACTTCGACAGCATCATTTACAACTAAATTTAATGAATGAGAGAGATNCCAGAACGTATTTTGCATTACAATATTTGTTTGGATAGCGTTGATTAAATAAATTTGTAGTAAGATAAGCATTCTCGCGATTTCTGAAATGAAGAGTTACTATTACTACCCTTTCAGCAATTGTGTAAACCATAACGCTTATGTTGTAGAAAATACATAATAAACAAATAATAATCTTAAATTCCGATTGAATCATTAAGTGGTCAAGCTCAATGTGAACACTACAAAAAAGAACACCTGGAAACAGATAACACATTATCAGCCATAATTTTATGATCCATTTTTGACTTGCATATGTGGTCCAGCTTAAAATGTTTTTTTATGTTTGTTAACAGTTTGTGTTACTTTTCTTCCGAAATAAATGTTTGTTTAGTTAATAAAAAAATTAATGAGTTTTTAAAATTTTTTGTCGTCTGTTGTATTCAGAAGCGCAAAAACTTTATTGCAGAAAATGTCCCCCTTCGGAATAAAATCAACCTGTCCGAGCGATTTGCTTGGATGAACACGATAACTCTGCCGTTTCGTTTTCGTTGGCCCATCCTGTATTTAAGTATTAATGATTTGGTATTTTTTTTATTATCTTTTACTGTTCTAAGCATCCATTGTTTTTTCTTATTGGGTTTTTGTTTTCAGTTAAATTTAACTCAAAGCAAAATCCATTATAAGCAGTATAAAGAAATGTCATTGTATTTTTATGTTTATCATTAAAAAGCATTCAATTTTATTTTCAGCATAGAATAAAATTGATAAGTCTATACAAACGCTGTCGGTTTTTTCATATTTCCTGAAACGTTTGCTGTTTCATTCCTCTCTAATTTAAATATTTTTCCTGATCCTATTATATAAAAATTATGGAATCTTTTAAATTGAAAACAATTGTTTAATCTTCTTTTTTAATATAAAACTGAATTTAAGTTTCTTTCTCTTTCTGTTCAAGTATTACATGAGAACAGTTGAACTGATTTTTATGAAACTTTGTACATATATTCAGCAGTGGCGTGTCATCATTGGAAGCGATGGATGCGCCGCTTCCCTTGTATTTTCTAAAAAATAAATACATATTAATTTTAATTATATGAAAATAATTGCACAATATTTTATTATAACAGCATTATGTATCTTATTACAAATTTCTATACTACA
>NW_019385406.1:235850-242600 GCF_000671375.1 Centruroides sculpturatus
GACAGATTCCTTATGCCCTCTAAATGCCAATTCTCGCTTTGAGAAATAAACATATTATATCTAAATTAATAGATGTTATATGTTTTTATCAAAGCAAGAATTGGCATTTAGAGGGCATAGGGAATCTATTGAATCTAATAACAGAGGTAATTATATTGAACTTGTTTATTTATTAATTATGTCAGATAAATAATCTATTAAAAATATATTTAAAGAATTAACTGATTGCCCCTGGAAGTCGGCTTTTTACAGAAATACAGCTTCCCTATCGTCAAATGTCACGCACGCCACTGATATTCAGGATATAGGCTACTTTCCATTTCCAAAATTATTCAATTTTATAAGCTTTCATAGAATTATATCATTTGTGAGTCTAAATAGCTTACACTTGGTTCTTATCAGGTATTAGGCATGAATAAGAAGTTTTGTCTGGAGGCCAGTGGATGTAAAGTAAACCAAGAAATTCAAATACAGTAGGGTAATGCTGTGGTCATTAAGGGGTGATAATGGACATCAGTGAAAACTGGTCAAATGAAATTTGATTGGTCAGTCTGTTATTTGAGCGAAATAAATGCAGTACTGAATGTGTGATTAATTCCATTTTTAACTATGTCAGGCTATCAGTGAGTCCTGTAGATAAATTTATGATTTTCTCAAGTGAAATCAAGTACCTCGACTTGAGTGTGTGTGTCTGTGTTTGTTTTAAACACAGATTTCAAAAGATTTTTTAATTATCAGAAATTGAAATAATAAACTTAAGCTAAAGTGTATCCAAAAGAATAATCTTTCTTTTCAGCATATATCATATTAATAAAACTAAAATGTATTTCTATAGCATATAAAAGATCAAAGATTATTAATAATAATCAAAATATTAATACATGTGCAAAACCATTTTTATCATAAGAAACAAATGAATTTCAATGCCTTCCAAATTCATAACAATCTTGGAATTTAACTCTTTAAGCCCATTTGTTTTGCTTCGAATGCCACTCAGAAATCCATAAAAAATTGATTGTTTCTATTAAATAATTATTTCCACTCAAACGCGGATCTGACATCCAAAAAAATTTCCGGGAAATAATTCCCCTTTAAAAAGTGTTTTTACAAAAAAAGTATATAAAAAAATAAAAATAATTTAAAATAAATGCTTTTATTTGAAAAATATAGCAGCAAGGATTATGTTTCATTTAACAAAGTGTGAAACGTCACACGTGCAGTCTACGTTGTTTACAAACTGGTTGACCTTGAGAACAGCTGGTGTCAGCTTTCCTGGGTAGTTCTCGTATGCCTCAGAGGAATATTGGTTTAAAGCAGGAGGGAAGTTAATTTACCATATCTGTTCAAATATAACACAATATTTTCGATTTTTATGCTATTAAATTACAAGGGGAATGAAAAAAAGGTATGGGAAAAAATTCTACTGAACAAAAAAACCTGCTGATGTCATAAAAAACATCCAATAGCTTTTTAAAACATTTTACCGAAATCAAATTGGTCAAATAGAAGTTTGGAACGATTTAATTAATTTGTTAAAAAAACTCCCATAAAAAAAATAGTGCAATTAATTACCTAATTAATAAATCGTCATAAAATATTTTTGTGGCAAAAATAATACATGAAATTTGCAGAGATCATAGATAACGATGTATATATGCTAACCCCTTCCGCCCATAACCAGAGATAACTCGGGCTGTGCGTGACGCTGCACAGTCCATATCCCGAGTTATCTCGGGCATAGGTTCTAAGGGCCTCAAAAAAGAGCCTTGACTTATAACTTTTCCAAAAATGTATGGATTAGATCACTATACCCTTCCATCAACTCCCGCTGGTATTTTGTGCCATCAGGGATATGCTCGTGAACATATGAGGGTCGTCCCAGAAGTACCCGACCTGACATATAGATGGCGGTAGTTTTTTAAAAAAATTATTGTGTTTGAAAGCATCAACCTTATAAAGCTTAAGTTTGAAGTTTGAAGATGCTACCTTGTTTAGTATTTGTTTGACAGCCATCAATAGTGAACAATCTCAGTGAATTTGTAAACATGGAAAAAATTGGTCATTGTTATGTGATACAATACTTTCATTTGAAAGGTTTCAGTCCAACCAATATTAAAGCTGAGCTAGATTCTACTCTAGGGAAATCTGCTCCCTCGTTTACAACAATAAAATATTGGATGGCAGAGTTTAAACGAGACCGTACGAGCTGCCAAGATGAGCATTGTAGTGGTCAACCAAGTGAGGTGACCATGCCAGAAATGGTGAAAAAAATCCACAAAATGGTATTGGATGATAGTCGACTCAAAGTGCAAATGCTAGCAGACATGGTAGGCATTTCGAAAAGTGCTGTATATCACATTTTGACAGAAAATTTGGACATGAGAAAGCTGTGCGCAAGATGGGTGCCGCGTTTGCTCACAACGGAACAAAAACAGCGTCATGAGGAAGTTTCAATCGAGTGTTTGGAGATGTTTTGCAGCAACAAAGCCGAGTTTTTGCATTGATTCATAACTATGGATGAAACATAAGTCCATCACTTCACACCTGAGACGAAAGAACAATTGAAACAATGGACTGAAAGGGGAGAATCAGCTCCAAAGAAGGTGACAACACTTCCATCTGCTGGCAAAGTCTTGGCGTCAGTTGTTTGGGATGTGCGTGGGATAATTTTCATTGATTATCTTCTAAAAGGAAAAACAATCAACAGCGGGTATTATTCGAACTTATTGCAACGCTTGAGTGATGAAATTAAGAAAAAACGGCCCATTTGGCAAAAAAGAGTGTTGTTTCATCAAGACAATGCACCAGTTCACAGATCCGTTATTTCGATGACTAAAATCAATGAGTTAAGGTTAAAATTGATTCCTCACGCACCCTATTCGCCAGATTTAGCCCCCTCGGATTATTTTCTTTTTCCAAACTTGAAAAAATGGCTCGGTGGTAAAAGATTTGCCAACAATGAAGAGGTGGAGTCTGAGGTTGATGGCTATTTTGAGAAGCTTGACAGTTCTCATTATAAACAGGGTATCGAAGCTATTGAACATCGCTGGGAAAAGTGTATCGAGCTAAAAGGAGACTATGTTGAAAAATAACGATTTGTTTTTCCAAATTTTTTGTGTCTTATTTTTTAGGTCGGGTACTTATGGGACTACCCTCGTAGTACAAGATAACATATTCCAACAGCACATCCTGGGCACATTTGCTCTGTCACAACTCCTTCTTTAGATTCAATGGATTAACTTATGAACAGGAACAAGGAGTACCAATCAGAAGCCCCATTGCAGGGGATCTGTGTGAGATAGTGATGAGGAAACTGGAATCTGAATTTATACCAAAACATTTTCCAAACATCATAATATACAAAAGATACATAGATGATATTCTTATACTATGAAATGATAAGCCAAATATTTCTGCACTTGTTGATTCTATCAATGATAATCCATATGGCTTAACTGTGGAGATAGACCACGCTCATCCTACAGAAGCTCACTTCTTGGACATTAATATGAGGATAGAAGGATCAACCATCAACACAGAAGTTTATTGTAAATCAAGTGCTGAATGTTTATATATACTGGCAGGATCCTGTGACCCACCACAGTACAAGTTTGCAGCTTTCAATGTATTAATAAAGAGAGCCTATATGCACTCCTCATCACAAACAGCTTTCTGATCAGAAATGCAATGTCTAGAGCACATTGCCAAACAGCATGGTTATCATGGCATCATATGCAAAATGAACAGCAAATTACAACAAGAATCAAATCACAGCAATTGATCCAATGATACTCCTGTTAACAACATCTCAGTCACCTACAATCTAGTACTTAAAGCCATATACAACGAGATAGCTAAAAAAAACGAATATCCTCTTAACTTTTAGAAGGCGTGCTATGATTTTTGATATGCTAAGAAATGGAAAGGATACTCCAGACACAAATAAACTCCCAAGAGTATACATCGTCCCTATCATTGATCACAGGTGTAATAGAAACATGATGTACATAGTATCAACTAAACACACCCTTGAAACTAGGATTAAAGAACATAAAACAGATATCCTACACTAAAGAAACAACACAGTTCTAGCCGTATATTCCTCTGACCTGGATATAGAACCTATATTCCCTCCTATATTCCAATATAGAACCTATATATTCCAAAGGTCATACACACCATGTGCTGCACAGACCACCTCAGATGGCTTGAGGCAATATATATACAGGTATACCTCGCCTTACGTCGGTAATTGGTTCCAGGAAAACGACGTAAGTCGAATTTACTTGTCTCCGAATCTACTTATCACTAGGCTAAACCGTAAATTACCATTCCCGGTTCTGTATTTTATTTATTAATGCATTTTTAATAATATATGGTTAATAAAAATCTATTTTAAGCTTACAAACAAATAAATTTTAGTTTTTAATATAGTACAAAAAAAAGTAATCTAAATTTACGAATGCATGTACAGTACTGTAAATACAGTACATACTTGTATATATTTTAATATGATTTTATGTGCTTTAAACGTTTATCTAGTGATATTACGACTTCAGTATTTGTGGCGGACAGACGTAAAGTCGAATAAAATGACTTAAACTTGATTTTTATTTTTCCATATACTTTTTAACAAGCGACGTATAATCGGGAACGACGTAACTCGAAACGACGTAAGTCGAGGTATGCCTGTATATGCTTAAACATCTTTAAGACCAATAATTGTATTAATTACAAAGAGGAAACGGCTCTATCAATGGCCTTGCAGGCCATGATCAATGAAACTCTAAAATAACACAGCACCACTAATGCACAAATCCACAATGACGCTATCGGTTGCACGAGACAGTATGCCAAAAGATATTCCATAACAACTTTAAATTCGATTGGAAACACAAGGAAGTTCTGTATTGCCTGAAGAAGAGCCATAACGGTTCAAAAACATTTGCAATTACTTTATTATTTGGTTGGAAGGAGCTCACCGGTAAAAGGCAGAGAGGTACATGTATTATAAATACTCCGGTTTAGAAATTTCTAATTTGAACTTGAGACAGGAAAATGTTGTGTGTTAAGATCGAAAGTGCTCTTTTAAAAGCACTACCATTTTGTGAGATTAGCAGTGGGTCACTGGATAATCCCCAAATGACCATTTACTCTGCATGGGTTGATAAAACCCGATCTCGGAGTCTGTTGGATGGCAAGGAGGGCAAATTGAGTGGGGAGGAAGGTGAGCAAGTCGGCAGGTGTCCTTCTGAGACAGGAGACAGGTTCAACAAAAAAACAAAGCATTTATTATATAACTAAATAGTAAATACACAAGGCAATAACTATATATAGGTTAAATGCAGTTAAATACAACTAAGAGTAAGTTCGGATAACATACTATACTCCTTCCTCTAAGGGTTAAACTAAAAATACACTTAGGGAGAGAGAGAGACCAAAGCTCAAATAATTACCTCAAGGAGAGCTCTATGAGGGGCGATTAAGTGTTATGTGGAAGTTCCTATGGTCTTCTACCGTTATCTTCTCCTTTCGTTGTTTCGAGTCCGTTGTATGGAGGTCCAGGAGACGAGATGCACACGTCGACAAGTATAACTTCCGAGAGATTGCCTCGAGCTTCCAAGGATTCGAGCTTTTATATCATTCGCGTGGGAAAACTGACGCGTGATTGACTGTTTTTGACGATGACGGTGCATTCTTCACACTTAAGTGTAAACTTCCCCAGCTAGTTGTTATTACAATCGGTGAAATCCGATCTAGTTCAAATTCTTCGGGTTTTTTCTGAGGATATTTACAATTAACAGAAAATTTAGATTTTTAAGAGACCCATAAAAATCCGTGGGCTCACAATTTATATATACAGAATATTTGATCAATTTTTTATATCTGACAATTTCAGAGTAAAAAATCTCTTGAATGACTTGTAACTTTTATTTTAGTTATTTTTAAATAATTTTTATTTTATGAAATTTAACTTTTTTATATATGCTTGTAGTTTAAAAGTTAGCAAGTATAGTTGTTTTTATATATATAAATATCTCATTTATTTTGATGTGTGCTTCTTGTCCTTAATTACTTATATAATTAATACTTTTGTCCACTTTGGACAGTTTTGTGAACTAGGATTTGTTACAATGAGGAAGAGAAAAACACAATTTTCAATTAAAATTAAATATATTTTAATTGAAAATTGTGTTTATTTTCACTGAGTAACAAGTCCTAGTTTACAAGACTGTCCAAAGTGGACAAAAGTATGACAACTCATTTATTTGTATCTTTTCAAATTAATTGGAGTTTTTCTAATGCAGTTCCTGGAGATATATATTAAATCAATAAAAATACTAGAAAAATTGCCTTATGGAAAAATTTTGTTAAGCAATTTTTAACACTATATTTCATATTAGTTATAATTTTCAATTTTGTCGCAAATAGAAACTAAGCCTGTGTTACTCAAATTTATTGAAACATTCTTTTTATAATCCTTCATTTTTGTTTATCATTTATTTCTTTCAGTACAAATTTTATATACTGTATTATATATTCATGATACCGTGTTTCTCCAAAAATAAGACAGTGTCTTATATTAATTTTTGCTCTGAAAAAGGCGCTAGGTCTTATTTTCAGGGAATGTCTTATTTTTTCCAGGAAGAAGAATTCACATTTATTATTGAACAAAAAAATTCCCAAGTCGAACTTAGACGAGAGTGACGTATATCCGGTGTGTCGAACTGTCGCCTTTTTATAGCGTCA
>NW_019385406.1:248184-265876 GCF_000671375.1 Centruroides sculpturatus
GCCAAACTCCATTTGTATGTCCTTAGTGTATGAATGTGTGATTTGTAGGAGTTGATGAAGTTGTTTTTGTGTGGATGCATAAAGTTTTATGTCGTCCATGTACATGAGATGTGAGAGTGTAAACTGTGTTGTTTTTTCGTGTCTGATATTGTAGCCGTATTGCGTGTTGTTTAACATGTTGGATAATGGATTCAGGGCTAGGCAGAACCAGAGAGGACTCAAGGAATCTCCTTGAAAAATTCCTCGCCTGATGAATATTTCGTTTGTTTGTATGGAAGTGTTACTAACCCTGAGATGTAGTGTTGTTCTCCAGTGCTGCATAGTGTTTTGGAAGAATGCAATGAGTTTATTATTATTATTATTATTATTATTATTATATCAAAATACACTTCAGAAGTTTCATTATATTTCAATTAAAATGGCAGACAGTATGTTTACAATTTTAAAAAATACAGAAGAAACTAATTCATCTTCAATTCCATCATGTCTAATTTCAAGAACAAAACAGTCTTTCTTCTCGGAGATTAACTTTTATTAGAAGCTATGTCTTTGTAAAATTACATAAAACAGTTAAAACGTTCACTGATGATCAGCCAATAATATGAAAATCAATAATACATCAACACCAGGGATGGAAATTAACACCCTATCCAGAACCTGTTACTGGTGTGTTTTGTGAATAATAGAGTTTATCACTAACCTTTTCAAACTGTTAAATAGTTTTTCCTCAGATGAAATATACTGAATAATCAATGGAACACATCAAAATAGAACAAGAATATTTAAATTAAATCGAACATATGCTTGATGAAATTAGTTACAATGGGCATGCGCATTTCATGCATGGATGGTGGATTTGAATATTCACATTCTATTTTGATGTGTTCCATTGATTATTCAGTATATTTCACCTGAGGAAGGACTATTTAACAGTTTGAAAACGTTAGTGATAAACTCTATTATTCACAAAACACACCAGTAACAGGTTCTAGATAGGGTGTTGATCAGCCAATAATTTTTAAAAAATACATAATTTCAATTAAAATATTTTTTTAAATTGTAAAAATACCATCTGCCATTTTATCTAAACAGTCTCAAAAGGTGGAACTGTTGAGTAAAAGTAAAAACACTGCACTTCACTCATACCTGGAACAATGGAAGCATCACTCAAATATTTGTGCTTCCATTAAATTTTAATGTGCAGCAGTAGGTATGAGTAATGTGTAATGTTTTTAATCTGCCATTCAGTAATAAATATATAAAATGACTTCACAACCCCTATGTATGTTTATTTGCATTAAACTCCTTCTGGAATTTATTTAAAGTTCATCGGTGTACATTATTTTTGTTATAAAACATTTGTTTGAATATAAAATTCAAACAAATGTTTTTGGCTATGTAAACAGTCATCTTTAATTCCAAGTTCCAAGAGTTGGATTCATATGAAATTCAAATTCTAGAATACATAATATTGCATTCATAAAAAATATATAACTAATAAATAACATAAAAAAATTAAAAATTACAACTAATAACAATAAATTCAAAATGTATATAAGGAGGAACTTCCAGGCTGGATGGATTGTAAGAGTGTCCTTCCTATTAATGCATCCAACAATAATGGCTTATAAATTTACAGAACTTTGGTAGCAGCACTAGTTTTGGATGTATAAGGAACTTTCTTAAGAATTTCGGCCTCATCCCATTGTTCAATAAATGTGGGAATGGACCCAAAAGCTACTAGAACTTTATTACATTTAGTGACAATGTCAATTGACATTTACAATTCAATATTGTGATTTGTATGATTATTGTGCTCCTTCAATAATCATAGAAGTGTCTTGAGTTATAGCAACATACAACAATGAAACTCCAAAATGAGGATGAAGGTTTTCTCTGTGTAATTAATTTATTTACTGAAGCAGTTACTACTTTAAACTTATCAGGAGTTTAAATAATTTTTTTAAATATGAATTTTAATTATTTAGATTGTATTTATTAGGTATAGTCTGTTTAATTTTTGAAATATGAAAACATTCCTTAATTTTTTTTATTAATAATTAATAGTATGTATTGTAAGAAAATTGGTGATTAGACTCTTCCTTTATGCAATTTTTATTTATAGCAAATTATAATTTTGTTATTTTTTATATTTTCAGATCAAAATTAAAAGTGATTTGTATAACAGCAAGCAATACTTGGGGATTATTTCTGTTAGTCCTGTTATTGGGTTATGGTTTGGTAGAAATTCCTAGAAGTTGTTGGAATAAAACAAAAAGAGGCTATATGCTTAATTATTTGTATTTTAAAGCTGCTAAACTTAGTACTGAGCGTTGTGAAGCAGAAGAAAGAGTTGATGATCTCATGGAAGTAAGAGTTGAAAGTATTTTAATTTAAAGAAATAATTAAAAAAATAGAGTGAATTTAAATAAATATTTTTAATTAAATGAAGAAATAACTAATTTTATGTATTGATAATATAATTATAAAAACTTAATAATAAACTCTGCTGTTGAAATTAATTGCTAAATGAGGTCAGTTCTAGATTTTGTTTTTTATGTAATTGCAATGCTTTAAGGTTCTATAAGAGATGCATCTATTTTATATTATGTTCTGTTGAAATGACTATTAAATTTCTTGTCTACCTATTTTTAACATTAATGTACTTAATAATTCAAAAATTAGAACAATTTGATACTAATTATCTGGTTTTTTTGACTTGAGTAATCTAATAATTTTGTAGATTTAAGAAAAAAGAATGACTTATTCAAACTGTCAGTATAGCATAACTAAAAATTGAAAATTAGTCATCTAAATTCTCAATTAGTCCTGTTTATTAGTTTGATAGACATGTGTAGTCAGAAATAGTGACTGAATATAAGAAATTAACATCATTTTTAAGAATGTTGTTAATCTTGCTCTCAAAAATGCTTATTTATTTTATTTTTATCAATACTTTTATTATTTCTTTGCTTTTAGTTTTTTAATCATATGTTTTTTGTATTAGAATTTGTTTTAGGAGTAATAAGTCTCTCTATAATACTACTGTTAAAAATTTACAAATAGACAATTGAATAGACTGAACAGAACAGAAAAGTTTCATATTATGTTTGATGATTGTTTTCTAAAAATTTTTTGTTCAATTTTTTTAAAGATGGAAGTACTTTAAAAGTAGTATAATTTGTTGAAATTTTGTCATTTTTTTAAAAATTATTTTTAGATTTATTGTTTCCTCAAAATTAACTGTTAGTACACATACAGTGAGTAAAAACATTGTTCATATGGCAGGAGTTTCACTTTCCCAAGTCATTTTTTTAAAAATGTGATCATGTAGGGCAGGTGTGTCAAACTCATTTAAACAACGGGCCATTTAGTACAACTGGTAAGATTCACAAGGGCCATGTCACATTTACAAATTTTCTTAAAATTATAATTTGAAGTGAGAATGCAGGAATATAGATAGGGCAATTAAAACACATTATGTAGTTCAGTGAATTCAACTCAACAATAATATAAAATAAATGTTTAAATAAAAGCAATACTATAGCAATTATATAATTGCTATAGTATTGCTTTTATTTAAACATTTATTTTATTTAATGTACATATTTGTAAAACTTAAAATTAATTGTTTTCTCCAGAAACTTGCCAGCACTTTCTTCCTCCTCTTAGTTTTCCAATATCTGGATTCAATTCTGAGAACAAACAATCTTCATTATGGCAGATTAATGTTTATCAGTTATTCTTGTTTGTAAGCCATTTTATTTAATTTTATGCATGAAAATAATTGCTTACATAAGTACATACTTCCATTTTGTGCATAAATTTTGTGCAGCAAACTTTTTAATTTCCAGATATTTTTCATCTAAATAGGAATATATTTTGGGATTTCCCAATTCTCAATATTTGTCTTTTAAAACTAAATCATTCTGGAAATCAATTTCAGTTTTATTGAAGTTGGAGAATTTTCAACTTCAATGGAAAAAGGTCCAATGAAAAGAGAAAAAAATTTCTTGTAACTTCTTGAAATCATCAAAACATTTACCAAATATGTTTCTGATTTCATCAATTTTATCAACATATTGTGAAGACAAGCAACTTTGATTTTGTGCTTTTAACTGCTCACACGTAGGAAAATACGTGAAAATGTTTTTTTTCAAATGATTTTTAAATAAAGTCAGTTTTTTTACAAAACTTGTAATTGCATTGTACATGTTCATTATTAATTGATCTTTGCCTTGCAATGTAATAATAAGGTTATTCAGATGGTCTGTAATATCTGTTAAAATGCTAGGTCTTTTACACACAATAACTGATAAATTTTTGTTGTTTTCATCTTTCATTTTCAAGAAATAATAATAATTCCTCCAAAAGCAGATAGAAGCTCTTTCAGGAGTTTGTGGCAGGACAACCAATGAACTTCTGTGTAATAAGAATTCTAAATCTTTAAGGAATGAAGTAAATTGGCAATGATTAAACAGAGAACTTGATGAATAAGGCAATGGAAAGCCCTGATTTTTAGTTTATCTCAATACTTATCTTGTAATTTTATTGTCAGTCATGACACAAATCATCTAGTTTCACCAATCATCAATTTAGTGCCATCAGTTGTTACAGAAACAAGCTTGTCAAGAGGAAGCTTGCATTTTTCTAAAATGCTTCATATGGCATAAAAAATATCGCCAGTTGTTGTTTCATGAAGAGGGATAATTTCCAACAATTCTTTGATGATCCTCATGTTGTTATCGCAACAACAGAAAAAAAATGCAACTTGTGCAACATCTCTTAAATCTGTGCTTTCATCAATCACAATTGAAAAGCATTGGACTTTGGTAAATATTTCCTGTAGTTGTGAACTGATGTCATCTGCCATTCTTGCAATTCTGTCTGCCATTGTATTTCTTGATAATGAGATACCTCGAATTGCATGTACCTTTTCTGAACAGATGAATTCAGCAGCTTTTACCATACATACCTTGATNCACATTTATTAGGATCAGACTAGAAAGAAAATTAAGTCTTGGGAAAAGCTCCAATACAAGCCCACAACTATGAAAAAAAACTATAAATTAATTTTCCTGTAGTTGTGAACTGATGTCATCTGCCATTCTTGCAATTCTGTCTGCCATTGTATTTCTTGATAATGAGATACCTCGAATTGCATGTACCTTTTCTGAACAGATGAATTCAGCAGCTTTTACCATACATACCTTGATTAAAGAACCATCAGTGAATGATTTGAATGTTTTTAAGAAAACTGATTTATTTAGGAAATGCTTTTGTTTCCTTTTTTCAAGATGACAGGATCAGATTAATTCTAGCCTGTTTGATAGTGCAAATCGACCATATTTTGTGTAATAATTGCACATACACATATTCTTCTTGTAATAATCACTCATCTAACTTGTATTGCAAGATAAACTATACCAGTTGATTTAATTATCAGTATATTGGTGGTGTTTGATGATATTGAATAATAGATTATAGATATGATATTTCTCAATATCAAAGTTTGGAAAAATAAATACTGGCTAATATTGTTAGACATTCAATATTAGTGATATCTGGAATTATCAAAATTTATGAAGTTGATTTTAAGATAATCCAAGTATTTCATTCAAATTATTTTCATATATATTTGTTACAATATTCTGACTTAACTAGTTTTAAGTTAGTTGTTATATTAGTTTTACATTTTTTTTTGGGATCATGCTTTTTTTCTTCTTACAATATCAATATTTTTTTAATCCAATAATCACTCACCAAAAATGAAAAAATTTCTCAATGGGCAATTATTACAGGAAATATGGTATATCATACTTTGCTACTGTGAGTTGATTTGTTTTGAGAGATTATACTCAAATATTTCTGCTAACTTTTTAAAATTTATTATTTATTATTATAGTAATTATGTTAGAGTACTTGTTTAGTACAAAATAATATGAATCAATATATTCAGCTCCTTCAAAAGAGAGAATTGAATATGCTGTGAAAATTAATATACTGCTGCAATTAAATTTTAAATTGATCACTTCATATTTTAAATAAGAACTAATTTAGTATTTTATATTAATATAATTTCTGTTCTAAATATATTAGAATCAAATTTCTATTATTTGTAGGAAGTCCAGCAAGTTGCAGAATGTGTTTCAAGAAGACATTCTTACTTAAAAAATTATTTAGCAATTATCCTTGATAAGGTAATATTAATTAATTATTACTCATACTTAATTTAATATTAAAAATAAAGTAATTTGACTAGTTTAAGTATTGCAAGAATTTTTAAATTTCAAATTGGCATAATTTTGAAAGTCATCCCTTAACATTGTTTTATTGTAATGTTATTGAGGAAAGATACTAGTACATTTGTAATCATTTATTGTTGTTGTTGTTGAATTTTATTTATAAATAGTAAAATTTATTCTATTAAGACAGTCATTACTAGTATACTGACTTTATGTAGTAATAAATAAAACCACAAAGACACAGGGAATCAGCAAAAATGAGATATTAAACAAAAAAAATAGAACAGAGTCTTAAAATGGAATGTTTTAAGGTGTTCTGTTCTATTTTTTAAATACATATTCTCTTTTGTGTACAATCTATGTAGTCCAATGATGTTAATTTAATAGAGAAGAAAATGTTTGTCATTAAAATTTTTGCTGGTTTTTGGTGTTTTTGTGGGTTTATTCATTGATTCTATGGGGTGGGAATTAAATATTGGTGGTTGCAAACATGATTGAATAAGAATAATAACTAGATTCTTTCTTTGAATTCTGATGAATATAATTTTCTTTCATTATATTTTTGCCTTTTTTTAAATAACATGAACTCATATCCATACTAACAATACATAAGGCATTGTTTAATGTCAAAGTAAACAAATGCGCCCTGTTTGCACTTGTCGTTTTAAATTTCTATAGAGATCTCTATGATTTGTTGAAATCTTTGATTATTTTGAACTCCATGGTGGTAGGAGATGCTTTTTACAATTTTTCCTTTGCAAACATTTATTCTATATTACTCATCTTTATCCATCTACAGTGATGAAGATTGTCTCCCTCTCAATACCACTTACCATCTTTTCAACTGCTGTCACTCACTGATTCTCAAAATTGTTAACTAATTATCTTAGTTATTTTCATTAATTGTTTTAAATATGATATATATAGTTCACATTTATTAGGATCAGACTAGAAAGAAAATTAAGTCTTGGGAAAAGCTCCAATACAAGCCCACAACTATGAAAAAAAACTATAAATTAATTTTAAAACTTATATATTTATTACATTAGACATAAAAGATACATAAATGTAAAATTAATACATTAACTAAGAACATAACATTAACTTACGTTTTAATAAATTACTATTTTTGTCATTTTATTTGTAATTCCTTCATTTTCTATTCTCACTAATATATCTTCATCTGACAACATAAGCATTAATGCCATTGACTTAAATTATTACAAAGCCCATTTAAAATATATTTTAATTTGAAAAATGATATTTTGAAAGGTAAAAAATGGGCAATACACTTAAAACAAATTATACCCTACAAATATATTAGCATATGCTAAAGTATGCAAATTAAATAACAGCAAAGAATGCAGTTTTTCAAATCTTGTATTTTTTAACATTTTCTTTATTTTAACAAAATTTATTACTAGATCCATGATTACTTTATAAACAATAATATGAAAATTGTCAAAAAAGTTTACATTCTTGCTCTTTTTGTTTTTTTCCAAATCTCTTTCTTTATTTCTATCAGGAATGTATTAAAAATTTATTAGACCAGATGTAATTACAATCAATTGGGCACTAATCTTGTCTTTAAGATGTGTCTGTGCTTATTGAGCTGCAATTTGAAAAAATTGTAAACCTATAAATTCCCACTTTCATCTGTTCATCTGTTTTTTTTTTTTTAATCTTGAGAAAAGAGTTAGATAGATGAAAGATGAGACCAGATATGAAAACCTTAGGGGCAGGAGGCCCCAATTAACTATGTGCAAACTTCTGATTCAAATCAGCAGTCATGTTATTTCAATTCAAAAATTTCTCTCAAAAGCAGTTAGATCAGTGTAGTGATATTGGACCTATTCTTTTCCCCTGACTGCAGTCTTATTGGTCAATATTCAATCTCTTTACAAGCAGTTGTAAAGTAATAAACAAGGGTAGACAAAGGGTCATAAAACAAAGGGGAGAAAAAGTGGGAAAAATGGGAGAGAGGGACAAGAGTTGGAGAATCAGATTAGAGATGGGAGGATGGTGGAGTTAGTGAAGAGAAAAGTGGTGGAGTTCGAAAGTGAGCAAGGAAGGATAAGAAGAGTCTTGTTAACTGTAGGATTGAGTTTCTAGTGTATACGATCAAGTGTGATTAAAGTTTGTTTTTTCTGTTCAGATAGTTGACTGTTTCAATTCAGTATGATGAGTTGGCGGGAGGGAATCTGTGAATGCAGGCTGGATTCTCTACAGTCGGCATGACTATTTTAACAGGAAAAGTATGATGCACAGGGGCAAGACACTGCTAATTTGAAGGAGGAGAGTGTATATTTTTCTAACATTTTCAACCTACTTAATATAGGCTTAAGGTTAAACTGTTCCAAAATGGAACGTATTATTTTTTGAATAAGTTTCATTTTAAATTAAAAAATTTTAATTTAAAATAATTGTGTATATTAAATAAATGAACAAATAAATAAATAAAACATAGTAAACAAGGCTAAGTATAACGAATACAAGTTTTAAGAGTTTTTAAGTCCCATACTTTTTTCTATCATATACTTCCATGCTGTTGGAAGCACATTAGCATCCTTGGCATTTAGGCAACATTTTTTCATTTTTTTTTTTTAAATTTTCATCTTTTCCATCTCCAATGCAATGGATGGAGAGTGAATCATTTTAATGACTTTTGCCTCATCCTATCTTACAATCGCTCCTTCGGTCTGCACCATAATTGCTAATATTATGCTGCTGTGCCCTTTATCCATGTTTTATTTGTGTTCTCACAGACGTACCGCCAGGTTTCTTCCAGTTGATTTTCAAATGGTATTTTATAAACTCCAGCTTCTTCTTCCATTTTTATGCTGTCTTTATCATTCCATAGTAAACTATAGCTATTGGGTGCTTTTTTTATAGACCATTCTCAAGTTTTATAAGTATCCAATTCATTCATCATTCCTCCTGTATGCTTATTGTATGTGAATTTGTTATTCCATCTAATTTAGTATTTCTTATGCCTTTATTTTCCCTAACTTTTGACCAGTCCTTGAATTTTTGCAGTTTTGTAACCCAAATTTGTTGCAATTCTTTTAATTCTACTAATCTCCCTGAGACAGATTCACAGTTTCACTGGAACAAAAAAAAAATGTTTATTTATTTGTTCATTTATTTAATATGTACAATTATTTTAAATTAAAACTTTTAAATTTAAAATGAAACATATTTGAAAAACAATATGTTCCATTTTGGAACAGATTAATCTTAAGCCTAAAGATGGCCTATATTAAGTAGGTTGAAAATGTTAGAAAAATAAAAAAATAATTTTATGCTAGACAAAAAATTCGGGTGTTTTGATGCAATTATTTTAAATCATTGTATAAATGAATGTTGTGCCAAGTGTTGGTTATTACACTAAATTGCGGTTTTAAAAAATAAATATTTTAAAATAATTACTCTTCAAAATATATCATTACATGATAGCATATAAGTGATACACTTACTGACAATTGTGTTCTTGTTTATTTTTTTGTTGCATTGAATCAACATTCATAAGCAGTTGTGCACAAGCAAGAGACAAATATAGAATTCTTACTATTAAAATTATATTGAATTCCAAAACACTTGTATTTATTTTTTTTTAATGATAGCCTACCAGGGAAAGCCCAATACCCCAATGGGCCAGTCCAATCTTGCATTTATTTCAAATTTTTTTATATTAAAAGAGTTTGGGGGTCTTTATTTAGAAGTTTGGTAATGCTTTTGTGATTGAAATATGCCATAGGAACTTAACTCTTGTTTATTTCATTTAGCTTATGGTAAAATTGACATTAAGCAAAACAATGTATAATGAAACCAGAGTTTCCAAGAACCTATCAACATTATTAAGTGAGAACTTTCTGTACTTTATTTTAAAATTAGAAGTTTATAATAGGTGTTTAATAATAATAATAAAAAATAATAAGTGTTTATAAAAAATATATGATTTGAAAATTAGTTTTTAAAATTGTTAACTTCTAATTTATAAGTCATCTATAATCTGATTTTATTATTTGTTTCTTATTAATTACTTAAGAACATTACAAAAAAAGTTATTTTATCAGTAGCAGATTTTAAATCATTTTTAATATAAATTCTTATTCAAAATAAATGAATAATAAAAAAAAATTACAGCATACTGTTTCTAATCTGAACTAGATTTTTTTTACTTAGTTAATACAAAATTTTACATGATTTTGAATTGTATTTAATCATAACAGATAATCATAAACAAGTGGAAACTTTCAAAAAATTTCTGCTACTTTTATGCATATCTTTCATTTATATTAAATTATATTTTTATAATATAATCAGTTTTTAATGAACCAATAAACAAAAACAACAAAAGCATTCCTAGTAAATGTGACAAAGCATTTACAAGCAAAAAAAAAAAACAAACATTGCCTTTGAACCTGTGTACATTCTGACTGATATAAACACTTACTAATCGCAGTACAAGACAGTACGTTGTTTTTAAATATATAATATATGTATTTGTCTGTAGCAGAACTTTCACTTGACTACAAAATCTGAAAGTCAAACTAACTTGTTCTAAAACTAAGGGTCAAAATTTGAGTAAAGTACCATATATATTGATATATAAGGTAAGGACCTAATATCAGCTAATGTTTTACATGTTTAGCTCTTATTGATTGTATTAAATGACCCAACTTCTAAACCTACTGATCAAAACAAACTTAGGAAAAATCTAAATAAACAGAAAACTGTGCATATGTTGCTAAAAACAAATTGAAAGGAATAAAATGTCCACAAAACATTTGTACCTCCAGTTGTAAAGTATTTTTATTAGCAATTAGCATTTTCAATCTTATTAGCAATTGAGTCACCAATAAAAATACTTTACAACTGGAGGTACAAAGGTTTTATGAACATTTTTGTTATAGTTAGACCCAGTTCATTTGTATTGCTGTAGAATTATTCAAATTGAAAGGAATCTATTAATTCATTCCTTATGAGAAAATATTAAGCCTAGATTACATTGGATGAGTTTAGTAGTGAGTTTGAAACTAATGAGAAAATTGGCTGGGAAGTAGCTACTAAGCCACTTGCCAACCAATTTTCTCATTAGTTTTAAACTCTCTCAGTACAGTTACTTTGGCTAGTAAACCTTATTCATCTGACTGAGTAAAATGAAGCCCAGGCTACTTTTGTTGCTACTCACTCACAAATTTCTGGATAGAAAATTTGCTCTGTGTAATCATGTGCAACAAGTAGCACATGATTACAGTAGATGATGTATATTGAAGTAGTTTGTGTGGAAATTTTAGTATTTTGAGAAATAACTTTAAGAGGACAAGGAATAAAAAAAGCATACTGACACTTTTCTTCAAGAAATTTAATAAACAATGTTTATTTATTTAAGAAATTAAATTCTTTCTTTTAGAATCACATGCAGGCCTATTTGAGAAAAGACAATTTTGTCTAAAGATAAAATAACCTTTAATATTGTCACATAGTTTAAATAGTATTTTATTACTTAGTATAGCCATGAAATTGAAGTGAGTAAGTAAATTCAGTAGCCCATTGTAATTGGTATGGATGTATGCGAGCCAATTGGTTCACTTTTTTTTTCAAATTTTGCATACTAACAAGTAACTAGTAAACTTACCCAATGTAATTTTGGTTTTATTCTGTCTTTACATAAAATACATAGTTCTTACACTTGCTAATACAACATTTTATTTATTGTGTAAGATTCAATGAAAATAGAATATCGATGGAAAACAGTATATTAGTGGCATTTACCTCTTTTGTTTTTACAAATTAAACTTGAACCCTGTTTCTGCAAACTGAGAGATTTTCTTTTGGCAAACGTGGAGGGCACTTATAAATATCTCCCTGATGTGTTAGATCTAATGCATTTGATGGTGCACTCTTCCTTCTTTGAATACGAAGATGTCACCTATCTACAAATGAGTAGCTCGATATCAGGTACTCTATGCGAACTAGTGGTCAGAAAGTATGAAAATGCCATATTACCTAAATTTCAGGAGGATATAGCATTTTATGTCAGATACATTGATGACATTCTCATAGTATGGAACAAAACACCTAACCCCGACTTGGTACTTAGGTACTTTAATGATAATCCCTATGGCCTGTCATTGAGTGTTGAAGAAGAGTCATACAACGGTACATTTTTTGGATATCAACATCAAATTTGAACACAGTCATCTTTCCACTTGGTTTTCCATAAGGAGTCATATTCACCTCCATCTATACCTAACAATTCACATGACCCTTACTGTTACAAAGTCTCCACTTTTCAATCTCTAGTAAAAAGTGCCCACACCCATTGTTTGGAGCAAAGTGAAAAGGAAAACGAATTGTCCTTGATCAAGGCCCTAGCAAGCAACACAGCATGGATAGCCATCCTCTTTGGTCAAACATCTCATAAAACAATATATAAATAAGGGGAACAGAACTATTCTACAAGAAGAATGAATGAAAGTTATCACATATAACGAAACACTGTAAAGTTGGATTTTTATATGAAACGGAACTATGTGCCAATAAAGCATTTGGAACTATCTTCAAACTTTACGACCGTTAACCTAATGGGTACTTTATGCGGATTCGCATTTAGTATGCCAGGCCTGGGCTTACGCGTGCACTGGAAATAACTATTTACAAAGTCAGTAAGGAACTCAAAGATTTAATATTAACTCAGTTAAGCACTATGTACAAATTAGTAAGAATCAAAACAATTTATTCAATGAAAAGAAACAATTAACAAAACCTGACAAAAAATAATACAATCTACTTACTATAACTTATGAACTAGTCCCCCTTGGAACTCTACAATACCAATCAATTAAACTATGTACAAGGAATCTTACAAACTGCAATCCTATCCGTCACTTAAATACTAGGAACCTTTTTCTCTTTATCCACTTTCCTTTGAATTACTCCTATCTCTATTCTCAACACTTGCTTCCAATCTTGCTCTGGAATTCACCTCTATCTATCTCTGTCTGAGGTTCACCTCGTTTGTCTTCTCTGGTCATGCTTGTTTTATACTCTGAGGTGACATCACAGTTATTTCTGGAACCACTCCCCTCATTTTTATACTTAACTTCTAACAATAAATTTGCATGTCTTTTCCTGGGCAGCCTAGTTTCCGACATTTCTCGCTAAATCCTTTTACATTATTCTTTTTATTACATATTTGGGATGTTTATTTTATCAAGGTTTAGCGAGTTCTCTACTTTTTGCATGTGGGATGTTCCCCCTTCTTTCTGCGGAACTTTCAAACTTCCTCCTGGGAGTGCAAGTGCACGTTAGTTTCCCTACGGTGCTTTGTCTAGTTGGTGAGTTGGTTTTTTTCTTCGTCTCTTTTTGTTTCTTTTTTGTTACTAAGGTCAGTGGTGAGGGAATCTTTGTCCTAACTAAACATAAAACCCAAACAAAATAGAATAAAAAGCAAAAATAAAAATTAAATAATAATACAGCTCGAACTCAGTTTATTACAACACTTTCTAATATATATAGAGAAATTGCCAGGACTACTAAAGTACACTTAGCATATTGATGCACTCCAGCAATCTTTTCACTAATCAGAAACAACAAAAACAATATACATGACTCCTATTCTCCATGGGTTTATACGGTACTTGTTTCTGACCACCGAGTCAACCGTTCATTAATACTGTATACATTGGAGTGACAGTGAGCGGTCATGCCATGAGAATGAAGGAGCATGAATATTTTATAAGAAAAAAGCTCTCAACTACAGCATTAGCGATGTATGTTGGTAGTGATGATGTATAGGTTAAACTGCAGAATGTAACATTGTTACACAGAATGTCGGATAAAGCACAACTGAAATACTTGGAGGCAGTTGAGATCTATTGAGCAATTAAACAGGGAGTTGCTATTAATTTCAAAGAAACAGACACACATTCCACAGCATGTCATGCCATTTTTGAACTAGATTCCACTGACACAAACTTGCATTAATGATGTGTGTCATAATAATTAATGAGAAATTAATTATTTATTTATCATTTAAATAATATACATATTCTGAAATTATATCCAAACATAACGTATAAATTTTATGTAATTCGAACACATTGTGTCAGTTGGAATGTCTGAAAAAAAGCATTCAATTTTTGTTAGCCATTCTGTTCTATATTGTTTTTAACTGATGATGTCTATTTTTATATAGATGAAAACATTAGTAAATTTTTTCTTTTCACAGTGCTAGTGTTGGATTTGTGCATTGTGTGCTAATACACCCAATTAGGAACAGGACCAATCTGAAAAATCTGGAAAAACTCAAAATTTACAAAACAAATTTTTGAAACACCACAATAAATTAGAGATGTTGAGATGTTCTCTGAAGCATGGAGGTCTATCTTTGAAGTACACCTATAAGTTTAAGTCTTATTTTTAAAAAATATCTGGTCATGTCATTGTTGACATCTGCACTTTCTACCACCAATGAAATGATTATCCCATTTTGCTTAAAGTGATGTCAAAATTTTTGTATATATAAGTTTGAATGCTATTTTAACCTAAAGATGAAGACAAAAAAATTGAAAATTGTTTAAAAATTGTCAAACATTTGTTTTTGTTATTATTTAGTAAATTGCCAGATATTACTGGTATCATTTCATTATTTATAATTAACTCTAGTTTTTTTAAATAATGAAGTAAGTATTGTTATAGAGGGTAATCTCTCTCGTTAATTTGGCATAAAAGTTAAAATGGAATTTAACTTTAATCTTATATTTTTTTAAAGTTTTAGTTCACAGAACTGACTAGATTTGGCAGTCTTTGGTCTGCTCAGACTCTTGTGCCAACAACGAATTTTTAAATCAAATTGTTTTGCATAAATTTATTATTTTTAGAATTATAATTAATAATAATGTAAATTATAGATTTTTTGATATTTTCAATTTTTTATGATGATTCACATTTTATAACAAACAAAACAAATTTTCAGCTTCCCGAAGAAAAACAAAATGTCATCTGTAATCGTCAGAGTCTTCGAGATTTTGATATATCTGGTCCTATAGACAGAACTTTAATACGTCTTCATCAGCAGGTAGGCTTGTTTATAGTCTATAAATTTAAATAAAACACAGTGACTGTCTTTCAGGCATATTTAGGGCACTATCATCAACAATAATGACTACTAATATAATTTGTTCTGCTTACATAAATATAAAAATTTGAAAAGGTATACTCAAATTAGTAATTATTTTATATGTTGTATGTATAGTTAGAGGTTTATTGAAAAAAAAAAAAAACTGATGATATATTAGTATGTAAAATAAATGGCTACCAACTATAAAATACAGATATCCCCCATATAACACATGTTCTGAAAAAGTGTCTTGTTAATATTAATTATTCCTTCACTGCTAAAGACAGTTAAATACATTTTATTTTTGGCAAAATATAGTCATCTTCCTAGCTTTCCTGTTGACCAGAATCTGAAGAATCAGCAACATCTATATGTTTTTCATAAAATTTGATATCTTCATTTGCTTGTATTTGCATAAGAGATCTTTAAAAGTTTAATTTTTTTATGTAGTAACTTAATTTAATCTATAAAAAGAAAACACAGTGAACTACACCATAAAATGCCGGGATGTGTTAAACACTTGACGAAGAACTCACAGCAGTTCAAAAACGTTTGTGGTGAACTTTATCTTTTGTTTTTTTTATGTCACACCGTTTATGAGTTCAAAGAGTACATTAGAAAACACAGTGATTGTCTTTCAGGTTTATTTATGGCACTATAATCAACAATAGTGACATCTGGTTTATAAGAAAGAAGAAAACTTGTAGAATCAGTTCTCATTAAAGAAAACTAAATGAAAAAGACAAAACAAGATTGAAAATTTCAATATTCTAAAATATATTGGCAAATATGCATGTTTGCTTGAATTAAAAAATATCAAATAACAATTTGCACCTAAAAATTGTGATGTTTTGTCCAATTCTTGAAATGTGTTAGAGCGAAACTGTGTTGTATGAGGGATACCTGTATTTAATATAAAAATAAAACTAATATGCTGGGTAATATTTTCTGGTCCAATGTCACCAAAGAACTATTTTGCACATCTCATTCATCTGAGGATAACATCTTCATGATCTTTAGAATGAAGAGGATGGCTTATCAAAATTATAAAGTGAAAAATGGTTCCAAATACCAAGAATCTAACACAAATGATTCTACAGAAAATAATTCAATTTCAGAATCATTCTAATAAGTTTCCTTCATCATCATAAAGTAGAAATAAAATCTATTCAATTATAAAACATAAGTTTTAAATTTTTTAAAATAATAGAGCATACTGTATAGAAGAAAATATATTAAAATTTTTTTCATTCTTAATTAGAAAGTAAATATGTTTAATATAATCCATATCAAATTAGAATCCTTTTAGTATACAGTGGAACCTCGCTTAACGAGCACCTCACATGATGAGTATTTTGCATAATGAGCAAAACAAATTGTAAAAAAATGGCTCGCTTAATGAGCAATGTTTCGCATAACAAGTGACGGTGAGAGAAGCCCCAGATTGTGCACATGCTCCATCAGTCTGTGTTTAGCACTCATTCCGCTAGCATCTTAGTGTCGCTCATAATCAAACATTTTTCTAAACATGTGTTCACACATAAACATTGACAGTCACAGCCTATTATATAGCATATCGTTTGGCGTGTTTATTACACCAAACGATATGTCAAATTCTTGAGCTAGGTAATAATTAAATTAAGGCTATAATTAAATATTAGTGTTGTAACAAATAGTATATTTGGCCTCAGGCTGAATACCGAATATTCGGCCAAGAGCGTGGCCGAATAGCCGAATATTCGGCCAAGAGCGTGGCCAAATAGCCGAATATTTGGCCAAACTATTTGGCTTGATTAACGCATGTACAAAGATTGGCGCGCAAACCGCATTATGGCAAGGATCCTTCTCTCTATTGGCTCGCTGTCACTACGCTTCGCCAATCAAGTTAATTCTTGGCAGTTGTAGTGGACAGACAAGAATGTTGTGGAAGTATGTGATAAATAATGATATCAAATGTGGATAACAATGAAATGACCTACACATGTAAATAACGGAAAAAGAACAGAGAAGGACCGTGAAGTGAAAATGTGAAAATAAATATGAAATTGAGTTGATAACATAATCGAACAAGTCGGGGCAGCTTATTGGCACAAAATTCATGGCAGTCAATGCCAAACAATTGTTGTCATAGACTTCGGAAAGCTAAATGCTTGTAATGAAAGTCACTTAGCGTGCACGGGCGAAAGCCTGGGGCCGTTCGGGCTATCAGGCTGTCTCGAATCTGTGAAATCATAACTGTGACTTATATCGACATCCTATCTGTCTCTTTTCTCCGTTATCACCAGGCTGAGTCACGTAATTGTAAAATGGGAACTCTACG
>NW_019385406.1:266392-272961 GCF_000671375.1 Centruroides sculpturatus
GCTTCTATTATACTATTTTAGATGCGGGTTTTTGCGTTTTTGATTGCGTTTTAATAGGTTACGTCAACAGAATGTACACTAAGAAGAAATTTTTCGATATTCCCCTGCGGGGGAGAGAGACAGGATTAAGGCTTACTGTGAAGAACTTGGCTTCTATTATACTATTTTAGATGCGGGTTTTTGCGTTTTTGATTGCGTTTTAATAGGGTACGTCAAGAGAATGTACACTAAGAAGAAATTGTTCGAAAAATTTCCCCCTCACGGGGGAAGTGTTATAAATTTATAATAGATACATTTTGAGCCACAACAATGCACGGCGGAGTCTGCTAGTAATTATTAAATTTAGTATGAGATGGCAGCATAACTGCCTACCTCTAGTCAAATTAATTAATTTCTAATATTTAATTATAGCCTTTATATAGCCCAAGAATTTGGCATATCGTTTTGCATGTTTATCAGACATATTATCTATGATTTTTTTTTTTTTTGGTCTGCAAATCAAATTCGCATTTCAGGTTTGTTCATTTCACACTAAAAGAAATGATGATGATTTACACTCCTTAACAATGTATATGGTATAATTTTCTTTGAATAATGTTATATATAAAATATTTGAATACAGTGGAACCCTGGTTAACGACCAAATCGGTTAATGAACTTTTATTTTATCAAAAATTTTGTCTCGAATAACGAACTTAATGGATTTTTGTGTCAAATTTGTAAGCTTGCCGACTTTTAGGGGGAATCAGTTAATCATGTGTCGGTGATGGTCTAGGGACCATTCATACGTTGGTGGTGGCGGAGAAGACAAAGATGACAAGTATTTTACAGTGAAAATCGTTTATTAGAATGGGAAGATGCTTATATATTTGAGGTGGTTGGAAATAACTTATCTACAGTATTTTCTCCCGGCACTGAGGCATGGCGTATTGTTGATCCTATGATAGTGCAAGCTGATCAGTCATAGCCCCAGAGCGAACGAGATGGGTTCGCTTGGTTATAGAAGCGATGGTAGGTGACAGAGCTCCAACGACTGGAGCGGTCCGTGAGACACAACACATATTTTAGTGGGCACGACTTCAGACTTAATCCAGATGAAGACGACACAGATTAATCGCCATAGAATTTTTAGGAAAACTGTGTTTTGACCTTGAGATTTGGGGTTTTTATAGTATTTCTTCCTTGAATCTCACCTTACGATTAATCCTGCATCCCATTCCTCGCTTCCCGATTGTTTTCTTCTTTGTCTCCAGGTGAAAACCGAAACCAGATCAGGTCACGAGAAAGGTTTGTTCGGAGGCATTTATTTGACACCTGTTTGTTGACTCTGATTGGAGATTGTTTATAAACATATAATCCTTTCACTCATAATTTAGCCTATTGTTTCTGCTATCTGTCATTTTAAAACTTTAACGATCGTAAGCGATGTTTTTAAACTTGTCAAATCATTCCCCTTTTCCGAAAATTTAACCTAGATCAACTGTTTATGACTGCTTCTGTCAGAGTTTCATCTTCCCCGCAGACATTCCACCTGATCCACCTGATCTGTTACATCATTCGTTTTTGCGTCGTGTTTGTTTTGACACTACAGTACAGTTTTTTTCTTACTTCTCCCTGAACTTTGGTCCGACTTAAGAATAGTGTTTTTGCTTTTAACATGTGGATATTAAATTATATTCGGTTGATGCAAAAGTTCAAACCATTTTTTTGAAAAGAATCAAAGAAAACAACCCATTTTACAAATAAAATTACAAAAATACTGACAGCTAGAACGGATTAACTGTATTTTACATTAATTTCTATGGGAAAAATTGTTTTGCTTAACAAGTGTTTTGCATTACAAGTAAGATTCTGGAATGAATTATGCTCATTAAGCGAGGTTCCACTGTATTATGTTTGCCTTATAACTTGATAAAAATATCATTTGCATTAACTAGGATTATTTTTCCAAATATAGAAATCTGTTCCTTACATAATTCATATTTCATAGTAGTACTTTTTGTTTTTTAAGCCTTTAATATTTGTTCATTCATTTATTTTGGTTTGTTTTCCCTTCTAAAATATGTAATTTTGAAAGATTTAATTACATCAAAATTTCTGAGGCATTATAATACATTCTTTTAAATTTTTAAGCAATTTTTTTCAATCTTGTCAATAGTTCATCTTGTGATAACCATAGGTAATCAACTTTTATTTTTAAAGTAATGAAATTCATTAAAAAGTAATTTATTTATTATTTAATTTTTTAATACATTTGCAGTGTTATATATAGATAAGTCTGTCAATAATTTAATTTTATCACTTTTATACCACTACTAATAGAGAGAAAATATATTCTCTCATATCTTTTTTAAGTCTATTCCAAATAAACTTATAAAAGATATGAAAAATAAAATTATAAAAATGTTAATATTATTTTTAGTAATTTAAAATTTTTATTTTAGATAATTCGTGCTTTACAAACGTATAGACGTACTCAGTGTCAATGGAACATGTTGGTTGAGCATTCCTTTGAATGGGAAGATATTGTTCGTAATGAAATGAATCATGATCATCTTTTTAAATCGACTTTCATGCCACGACGGTCTTCTTTTGTGAGAGCTTTACTTACACCAAAAATCGGTAAAAAGATAAAATTTTTAATTCCAAAAGATATATTTAACATTTATTAGTATTTTTTTTTTTTTTAATTAAATCATGAGTCATGGCAGTGACCCTGTCAAGTAAAAAAGTCTCTGACTGACTATATATATACATACAGGTATCAGAGTTGCCAATTTTCAGGAGTCTATTTCTTCACCCCCAAACACTTGAAGTAGTTCCACATATCTCATTCAAACAAAAATTGTTTTCTTAAAATTTATAATGTAAAAAACTATAAAAATTAAACACACATACAGACTTTTTTAGGAGAAGAAATGAAATTTTACTGAATAAGAGGAGGCACGTAACTACAGGATGATTATAATTAAAGTTCTGATTTCACAATGGTCTGAAATAAGAATCACAGGTCAGAATGACTTGACATTTTACAAGAATATTTGTGAAGCAATAGTTTTGTTTGGTAAAGAAAAAATTTTGTTCAAAAATTTGCTACTAGGGGAACCTGTGATGCATATTGGCAGTATCAAAAGATGCAAATTACTTGTTTTAAATTAAAATGTAAAAATGAATTATACAATTTTTTTATTTTATGTAATTATTGTCTTTGTTTTTATGTGTATTTATTAATTTTGGGGAGTATAATATACTCCCAAAATTAAATAATACACATAAAAAGAGATGTAGAGATGTGGATATGAGTGATGCTGGCTTTCAGTTCCACTAAATATGCAGTGTGTCTTTTAAACACAACATTCTTTAGATATCCCCAAAGCCAAAAATCACATGGAATCAAATCTGGTGAATTTGCTAGCCATGCTACAGGAAAATTTTGAGGTGAACATTTCAAGTATAATTATTTATTTAATTTAATTTATTTTTAAAAATAAATAGAAAAGTCCTAAAGGACAATTGATATATTATATCAATTGTTCATCTCAAAATTTTCCTGTAACATGGCTAGCAAATTCACCAGATTTGATTCCATATGATTTTTGGCTTTGGGGACATCTAAAGAATGTTGTGTTTAAAAGACACATTGCATATTTAGTGGAACTGAAAGCCAGCATCACTCATCATATCCACATCTCTACAGAAACACTCAGATCTAGTATTGAACATGATATTTTGTGATTTCAGCTTTTATTAGAATACAAAGACCAGCATATTGAACATTTGTTATGTCACTTGTAAATGTTTTTTACTTTTGTATTGCTTTCCACCATAATAAAGCACAAATTTTTCCCATAGCAGCAAATTTTTGAACTAAATTTTTTTCTTTATCAAAGTTCCATTGCTTCATACATATTCACACAAAATGTCAAGTCATTTTGACCAATGGTTCTTATGTCAGACCATTGTGAAATTCAAACTTTAATTATAATCACTCTGCATATATAAGGATGATGGCCAGAGTTTCAAAATGACAAAAGCATCAGCCTGCTACCCTTGGGACCTGGAATCAAATTTGGGCAGGAAACCCCAGGATTTTTTGTGGGCAATCTCCCATATATTTCAGGTTTTGTTCCTCACCATCAAGACACTGCTGTTGTAGACTTGGCCAAACCCATAGTGAACATGGTAGAAAGAACATCTTTGTGTCCACACAGCAGAGATTGAAAAATGAGTAACACCACATATAAATAAAACAAACTATTAATACTTAACTACTACTGACAATTAACACAACCATAAAGTTGACATCTTTACAACATCAAAGAGTAAACTTGATAACACTAACAAATCAAAATATAGTAAAATAACAATTATAATATACCAAAATCAATGTTACTAAATCAGGTTGTTAGACAAAATTAAAAGAAAAAAAATTTTAATTGCTTACATAAACAAGATCAAGAATNAAACCTTAGGGGCAGGAGGCCCCAATTAACTATGTGCAAACTTCTGATTCAAATCAGCAGTCATGTTATTTCAATTCAAAAATTTCTCTCAAAAGCAGTTAGATCAGTGTAGTGATATTGGACCTATTCTTTTCCCCTGACTGCAGTCTTATTGGTCAATATTCAATCTCTTTACAAGCAGTTGTAAAGTAATAAACAAGGGTAGACAAAGGGTCATAAAACAAAGGGGAGAAAAAGTGGGAAAAATGGGAGAGAGGGACAAGAGTTGGAGAATCAGATTAGAGATGGGAGGATGGTGGAGTTAGTGAAGAGAAAAGTGGTGGAGTTCGAAAGTGAGCAAGGAAGGATAAGAAGAGTCTTGTTAACTGTAGGATTGAGTTTCTAGTGTATACGATCAAGTGTGATTAAAGTTTGTTTTTTCTGTTCAGATAGTTGACTGTTTCAATTCAGTATGATGAGTTGGCGGGAGGGAATCTGTGAATGCAGGCTGGATTCTCTACAGTCGGCATGACTATTTTAACAGGAAAAGTATGATGCACAGGGGCAAGACACTGCTAATTTGAAGGAGGAGAGTGTATATTTTTCTAACATTTTCAACCTACTTAATATAGGCTTAAGGTTAAACTGTTCCAAAATGGAACGTATTATTTTTTGAATAAGTTTCATTTTAAATTAAAAAATTTTAATTTAAAATAATTGTGTATATTAAATAAATGAACAAATAAATAAATAAAACATAGTAAACAAGGCTAAGTATAACGAATACAAGTTTTAAGAGTTTTTAAGTCCCATACTTTTTTCTATCATATACTTCCATGCTGTTGGAAGCACATTAGCATCCTTGGCATTTAGGCAACATTTTTTCATTTTTTTTTTTTAAATTTTCATCTTTTCCATCTCCAATGCAATGGATGGAGAGTGAATCATTTTAATGACTTTTGCCTCATCCTATCTTACAATCGCTCCTTCGGTCTGCACCATAATTGCTAATATTATGCTGCTGTGCCCTTTATCCATGTTTTATTTGTGTTCTCACAGACGTACCGCCAGGTTTCTTCCAGTTGATTTTCAAATGGTATTTTATAAACTCCAGCTTCTTCTTCCATTTTTATGCTGTCTTTATCATTCCATAGTAAACTATAGCTATTGGGTGCTTTTTTTATAGACCATTCTCAAGTTTTATAAGTATCCAATTCATTCATCATTCCTCCTGTATGCTTATTGTATGTGAATTTGTTATTCCATCTAATTTAGTATTTCTTATGCCTTTATTTTCCCTAACTTTTGACCAGTCCTTGAATTTTTGCAGTTTTGTAACCCAAATTTGTTGCAATTCTTTTAATTCTACTAATCTCCCTGAGACAGATTCACAGTTTCACTGGAACAAAAAAAAATGTTTATTTATTTGTTCATTTATTTAATATGTACAATTATTTTAAATTAAAACTTTTAAATTTAAAATGAAACATATTTGAAAAACAATATGTTCCATTTTGGAACAGATTAATCTTAAGCCTAAAGATGGCCTATATTAAGTAGGTTGAAAATGTTAGAAAAATAAAAAAATAATTTTATGCTAGACAAAAAATTCGGGTGTTTTGATGCAATTATTTTAAATCATTGTATAAATGAATGTTGTGCCAAGTGTTGGTTATTACACTAAATTGCGGTTTTAAAAAATAAATATTTTAAAATAATTACTCTTCAAAATATATCATTACATGATAGCATATAAGTGATACACTTACTGACAATTGTGTTCTTGTTTATTTTTTTGTTGCATTGAATCAACATTCATAAGCAGTTGTGCACAAGCAAGAGACAAATATAGAATTCTTACTATTAAAATTATATTGAATTCCAAAACACTTGTATTTATTTTTTTTTAATGATAGCCTACCAGGGAAAGCCCAATACCCCAATGGGCCAGTCCAATCTTGCATTTATTTCAAATTTTTTTATATTAAAAGAGTTTGGGGGTCTTTATTTAGAAGTTTGGTAATGCTTTTGTGATTGAAATATGCCATAGGAACTTAACTCTTGTTTATTTCATTTAGCTTATGGTAAAATTGACATTAAGCAAAACAATGTATAATGAAACCAGAG